>NC_048321.1:10984873-11041169 GCF_013100865.1 Trachemys scripta elegans
AGGAGACGCGGAAGGGGGGGGCAGGAGGGAGGGATGAGGGCGGGAGGGAGGAGACGCGGAAGGGCGGGGCAGGAGGGAAGGATGAGAGCGGGGGGGAGGAGACGCGGAAGGGCGGGGCAGGAGGGACGGATGAGCGTGGGAGGGAGGAGACGTGGGGCAGCGAAGGAACAAAACCTGGATATGCCCAGAGGGGAAAGGAATGGGCTGCCAGAAATTGGCATTGGGAGGTGGGACGCCAGCGGGCTTGGGAATCACCGGAGCTGGCACCTGAATCTGTCGGAGTCACCCTGGGTGTTCCCCGGACAGTGACAAGGTCCTGTTAACACCTTGGACTCTCAGGGCCCATTTATTCCATTGATATTAACATCAGGAGAGCCAGGAATCAGGCCTGCCCGGGATCCCCCGGCCCAGCCTGCAAGGAGAAGGGCAGTGGGTGGATCCGTCGTACCCCCCTGATTCGCTGCTCGTGCCTTGTGACTCCAGCCCCATCGCCGCCGAGAAGACTACGCCCCAGCGGCGCAGGGCGACAGGGAAGCGATGGATCAGCCCGACTCGACCCGCAGGTTGGGCGCCTCCCCTCCCTGCCCTGGCCGGAGCGTCAGTACCTTTCAGCCCCTGCCCCATGCCCAGCGCCAGGCCATCTTTGGTCCATTGCACGATCCCGGAGTAGTTCAGCACCACGCAGGACAGGACAAGCCTCTGCCCGGCCACCACAGTCTGATCCTCCGGCTCCTCGCTGAACCGGGTCTGGACAACTGGGAAGGCAGAGAGGATGAGCGTTAGTGCCCTGGGGAGGGAGGGACCCCGCACGGCACTGAGCACCGGGACCAGCTTCTCCCACCAATAATGTTGGGGGGTCCTGGGGAATCAGAGGGGAGAGCGCCCCCTACTGAGCCCCCACCCACAGCTCCCTGCAGCACGGCGCCCCCTAGCACCGCATTGGGGTCAGCACAGAGCCAGAGGGGACAGCGCCTCCTACTGAGTCCCCACCCACAGCTCCCTGCAGCACAGCGCCCCCTAGCACCGCACTGGGGTCAGCACAGAGCCAGAGGGGACAGCGCCCCCTACTGAGCCCCCACCCCACAGCTCCCTGCAGCACAGCGCCCCCTAGCACCGCACTGGGGTCAGCACAGAGCCAGAGGGGACAGCGCCCCCTACTGAGCCCCCACCCCACAGCTCCCTGCAGCACAGCGCCCCCTAGCACCGCACTGGGGTCAGCACAGAGCAGCACAGCGCCCCTTAGCGCCACCCTGGAGCACTGAGGTCAGCAGCGAGGTAGGCGAGCAGGAAAAAGATGCCGAACGAGTGGTGCGCTGGGTGCATTTTGGGTGCTGGGCACTCTGGAAGCCTGGTCCCGTGTGTGTGTGTGTGGTTTGTGCACAGCCTGTGTGAAGCTGTGTCTGGGCCGGGTGTTACGATGCGTGCCTTCTGTGGGAGTGACGCTGTTGTACTGTGTACGATTGTTGCACCACAACGTGTGCGGTGTACAGAATGGCTCAGCGGGTGTTTCATGTAAAAGGTGCTGAAGGCATGTGTGAACGTGTTTCGAGGTTGTGTGTTCTGCCAGGGGCATTGGGCGGGTGTGTGTGGGGGGTGTATGGTGTGTGTGTTTTATTTACGTGTGTGAATGTGTGTCTGCCATGTGCATTACAAGGGTCTGTGTCGTGTGTTATGCTGTGTGCAGCCTGTGAGGGTGCGGGTGTGTACCTAGTTGTGTGTTCTCCGAGGTACAGTGTGTGTCTACGTGTGTGTTCTCTTTTGTACCGCCTGTATGTGTATCTAGTTGTGTGTTATGCTGTGTACAGTGTGTGTGTATGTTGTGGGCAGCCTGTGTATGAGGTTGTGTTATTTACATGCCAGTGAGTGTGTTATGTTGTGTAGAGCCTGTATGTCTGCGTGTAGCTAGGTTGTGTGTTATGCTGTGTACCGTGTGGGTCGATGTGCATGAGTGTATTAGGCTGTCTACAGTGCGTGTTGTGGACAGCCTGCGTGTGTGTGTGTGTGCGTGTGTGTGTATCTGGATTGCGTTACGCTGTGTACGTGTAGGAGCGTGTAGTTTGCTCGAGCTCTGCCTGGGGCTGGCGTTCACCATCCACAACCCAGCCCCTTCCCTCTCGCCCCCCGGCTGGGCCCGGCCGCCCCTGTCCACAGCCACCTTGTAAGACCTAAACCCAGCCGGGGCCCCGGGTTCCCAGCCCCCCTGGCATCCCCCTGCCCAGCCAGGGCGATCGATAGCCGCATCTTTCCATCACAGCAGCTGGTCACGTGGCAGCGAATTCACAGCCGGCCCGGGGGCTACCGGGCATCGACAGCGGGACGGGGAGGCTCAGGGTGGGGGAATCTCAACACTTCCCAGCCTCCAGGCCAGGCTGGGCTGGGGGAAAGCGGCACGTTGAAGTGAATCAAGCTGGCACCAGCCAGCAGGCCGAGCCCCGCGCCAGAGGAAGAGGAGCTGGCAGGGCCCCGGCAGCTTGGCAGCCTGGCTGGAGACAGCTGCGGTTCTGAAAGGCAGCAAGGGGCCGCGCTGGAGCTGGGTGGGGGGCACGGACGAAGGAGGCGGGGGGGGGGAGGAGCTGCGGTTTCTTTGCCGCTTCTCTCTGATTATTGTCTGTGGCCTCCTAGGGCGTGGCGGGCCCCAGGCACGGAGCAGGGCTCCCGCCGCTCGGGCTGTACGAACACACACCACTTGGCTTTACAAGCGAGTCTTTACCCCGGCAGAGTCCTGGCAACTACGGGGAGCTGGCTGGGTTCTCTGCTCATATCTTAATTATTACAACTGCAGGGCCCCGGAGCCCCTGGCATGGGCGCTCGGAGCTGTACAAACACAGAAGAAGGAGCCGGTCCCTGCCCAGAGAGCGGCCTGCCCTGGGGTCTAATGGTTAGAGCTGGGAGGGGAGGGGGCTACACATCAGGATGCCTGGGTTCTCTTTTCGGTCCCGGGAAGGAGTGCGGGGTAGTGGCTAGAGCAGGAGGCTAGGGTCCAGGACTCCTTGTTCGTCCCCTCTGAGAAAGAGCAACCAGGCTGATTCCAGGATTGATTTATTTGGGGGGGGGGAAAAGAAGGGGAGGAATATATTAAAAATAACATTTCCAACCACCCCAGTGATCCGTTCCCCCACAGCGAGCCCTGGACTGGGCATGTGGAAAGGACCATAAGGGTGTGTCTACACTGCGATCGGAGGGGTGACTGGCACATGCATAGATGTACTTGTGCTATACGGATTGCTAAGTCCTGTTAGTTCCCATGACCCTTCCAGGGAGTTCTCGGACTTGCTAATAAAGGGGACCATTGTGTGCCCCCTGTACTGGTGTACATAGAGGATAACAGCCTACTACTGCAAGCAGCTTGGGCTTGGGCTATGGAGCACAGGGTTTTAGCCTGTCTTGTGACCCAGGGTGGGGGCTTGCTGCAGGTGAAAGGCTGGGTTAGGAATGGAAGGGGAGGGAAGAACTGAAAGCAAATAAAATGAGTTCTCATCCCAGAGCCCTTGGGCAAGTCACGCCCCGGCTCTGTGCCTCAGTTTCCCCTTCTGCCCTTTTTGTCTTCTCTATTTCGATTGCAAGCTCTTTGAGGCAGGGGGCTGTTTCTCACTACATGCACACGCAGCTCCTAGCACCATAGGGCCCTGACCGTGGCCTTTTAGGTGCTTCCATATGGCTAGTAAGCATGTAATGAGCCCAGGTCAATGGAGACTCAGCTGCCCTTCTTCAAGGAAAGGCCGGGGCAGAGAGTGTGGCCTAGTGCCTGGAGCACTGGAGTAGACCTCAGGCAAATTGCTTCCCCTTTCTGGAGCTCAATTTCCCCATCTGTAAAATAAGGCTGGCCTCCTTCGTAAAGCTCTACAGATGATAAGAGCTAGGGATTGGTCCTGGGACCCCCCGACCGTCTCACCAGCCCTGCTGAGCTCTGCAGAGGTCTCCCAGCCAGCCGCAGGGCTCGGCTGCCCCTGTCTGGGAGGGGAGCGCTAAGGGCACTTTGCTGGGGCGGCTGGAATGGGTGCATTCAAGGCTACGGCAGTTCACGCTAGGGCAAGCCGGATGGAGATGAGACCAAGGAGATGTAATGGGCCCCCTCCCGCATCCCTGGGGCCGTGGGGTGACCCGCCAGGGCTCCCCAGGGCCCTCTCCGCCCCCCCCTTGCTCTTTAATGCGGAGTGAGAAGGGTTTGGCCAGGCCCCAGCCGCTCTGCCCTGCGTTGAGAGGCCGGACGGAGATCTGGGGCCTTGCAGTCGACTCAATGAGATTTCACGGGGGCGCTTTGATCTTTGACAGACCCCGGCATGGCATTTCTGGAGGGGGGGAGGGAGATGAGAGGCAGAGAAAAAAGGAGGGGGGGGGTTGTAAGGAAAGCGATTCCGGAAAGAAGGAAGGAAAGAAAGTGAGGGGAGGAGAGGACAGGCTGGGGGTGAGGAGGAGAGAGATCAAAGAGGAAGAGAGATCAGAGTGAGAGAAAGGGGGGGGCGAGACAGGTGGGAGGAGAAGCGAGTGGGATCAGAGAGCGAGGAAGCGTGGGGAGGGGGAGGGAGCAGCGAGACCCAGAGCAGCCCCCCAGCATCTCTTCACAGCCACGTTAAGCAGGTGCACGGCCCAGAGGCTGGCGACGCACACCCCTGCCTGGGCAGCGGGAGGAAACTGGGTTAGACCCACCATCGCTCCGGCCAGCCTGGCCAATTCCATTTGCCATCTAAAAGCTGCCTCTCCCCCACCAGCAAATCATCATCAGACAAACGGCATCCACCCCAAGAGCCGCAGTGAAACGCGCCGGCGCCCCCGGCCCCGAGCCAGGCGCTGGTCTCTTTCGCTCCGGCTCTGCTGGCCGAACGCAGCCCCAGCCCCTCGGAGAAACGCCAGCAGGGTGGAGGCGTATGTCTGGGTCCTGTTCCCGCTTCCCCTTGTCCTCGTCGGGGCACGGCCGGGGCCCGCAGAGAGGTGCCCGCTGGGCCCGAGCCGCAGCGCCTGGGAAGCAGGTCTGTTGCCCCGCTGGTTTCTATGGAGCGATGCCCATTTACCCTCCTGGTTGTTCTTGCCCAGTCTCGGCATCCTGCTAACCTCGGCCCTTCTAGGCCCCCATGGCCCTGAAGAGGCAGGACAGGGAGGGGGCCAGGCAGCCAAGCCAAGGAGGGGAGGTCACAGCACGTGGGACTCCCCCCCAGATCTCAGGAGCTGAAGAGGCTCCGGGCTGGTTGGCTGGGCTGGCCGGTGGGTGCTGGTGACGAGCAGGAGGCGCTCTGCTCCTCTGAGCACCGGCAGAATCAATGCCCTGGGGATGGGCCAACCCCCCCAGCTTGTGCCCCGGGGCTCTCGGCAAGAGACAGAGCGGTAGCCCCAGCTCATCCCTTCCTAGAGCAGAGGTGACGCGTGGATCTGGGTTGAGGCCTTCCCCTGCCCTTGGTCGCTCCGGCCGGGTCAAACGGGACACCTATCATTGGCTATTGTCTGCACTGCAGTAGCTCCTAGCAGCCCCACTCCTGGGCCAGGACCCCAGGGTGCACTGCGCTGTACAAACCCAGACACCCCCTGCCCCAAACAGCTCGTCCTTCAGCTCCCCTCCTCAGAGCTGCGGCGCGGCCCCCAGAGGTGGCTGCATTTTGGTGCTGTTTAGGAATCCTGCTACGCGTGCTCTGCGACGCTTCCAGAAGCACAAGGAGATGACGGTTATTTATGAAGGTCTCTCAGCCGGGCAGGCTAGAATAACAGAAACCCCTGCAGCTGTATTGATCCTGGAGGGAAACTGATGGCTGAGGTAGATCACGGGAGATCTTTTTATTGGGCCAACAAGTGTGGTACAGTGACAGACGCCTTCAGGCTGGAAACCGGAGCAAGGAGGGACTTTCCCTGTGCATTGCAGAGTCACCCTTCTGCCGCTGGCTTTACAGCCCCCAGTCTCGGAGCTCTCCCAGCCTCCCTCAAAGCCCGGTGCAGGGTTTCCTGGAATCGGGAGGCGATTTGAGAGACGCTCTGTTAGTGGGCGGCTGGGGATATGAGACCCGGTTCTGAGCAGAACTGTCATCCGCCCTCACCCCAAATCAGGCCGGGCAGCGCCTCGCGTCTGCGTCGCCCACACGCCAGATTCGTCCCCTAGCCACGGGCTCACAGAGCGACCAGCGCAGCTCCGCTGCCCTGAAAACGTCCCGAGGGGGTTCGGTTTCCTGCCCACGTGGCATGGAAAGGAATTTGGAAACCTTGGAAGGGGCCGTCTATGGGTCAGCTCCGGGCCTCAGACTTGTTTCCTTTGCCTCAGGTCTTTGGATCCTGAGCTCGGGAGTGTCTCTAACTACGTGTCCGTACAGCACCTAGCGCAGTGGGGTCTCAGGGCCTCTAGGGATGGCTGTAAGACAATCGGTGATTATTCTACATTTCCACAGCGTGTGCGTCTGGATCCAGCCAGCGCCGGGAGGACGTTGGTTAGACTCAAGCTTGCGAGAAGCTTCTGGGGGTTGGTTTGAGGTTGTTCAGCCCGGCTTCAAAACTCAGCCGAGTCAGCACCGAACTGAGTTTGCTGCCCACTTAGCGGCACATCACAAACCATGGGCCAGGCTGACGCAGCAGGAATCCCACCAGGGTCTGACCGCAACAAACAGACCAGGAGAGGTGATTCTTCAAAGCCGGCTGGGAGCTGCAGAACCACACCAGGAGCGGGTGGGAAAACGTCCCAGGCAGCTTGAACCTTTCATCCTCCGTGGGAGGGGCAGAGCTTGCCCAAGGGATGGGGAAATCAAGGCACGGTGAAGGGAAATGACTGGCCGAAAGCTACAGGGCAGAGTCAGGAATCCTGACTAACAATTCCCTGCTCTAATCATAGCTCACACTTTTTGCAAGTTGGGAAGAAGAACCAAGGAGTCCCGGCTCCCACTATTCTGCTCTAACCACTAGCTCACACTGCCTGCCCGCGCTGGGACACGAATGCAGGTATCCTGGCTGCCAGCCACGGTCTCAGCCCACTAGACCCCACTCGGAATAACGGGCAGAAACGACGCAGGTGAATTTTCCGGTGGCACCAAGCCGAGCGTCTGTCTAGTCACGCTGCGCTGCGGCCCTTGAGTTCCCGAGCGTCTGAGCTTGTAGATCAAGCCAGGAGGGAAGCCAGCGCTGGCCGGGCGAACGGATCCGATCTGAGCTGGAGAATAACCCCAGTCCACCAGGATGTGGCAACACCCGGTCCCGGGGCCTTATGCAGTGAAGGCTGACGGGTTATGAGCGACTCTCGGGACGGTCCTCAGACAGCCGGTGTTACGCAGGGAACATGAATTTAAAAGTGCTCTCAACCCCCACCCCCGGATCCAAACCAGCTATGCTGCTGTTTGATCACCCGGCCTGATCTGCATATGTAAATGATATGCAGCTACAGCCCCTCTGCTCCGGGGACATTGTCAGACAGGGGTGCTGGGAGGCTACAGCACGCGCCGTCCGGCCCCCAGCCATCCCAGAGCAGGATCCTAGAAGGGCCATGGTGGGAAGAGGAGACGGGTGGGGCTTTTCCAGCTCCCGTGTCTGTCACTGTCCAGCCAGTCCCCGCTCCTGCGAGCCTGCTGGGGCGGAGGGAGAGTGGGCTAGTGGCAGCCCTGAGCCAGGGTTACTGCTCCCTACCCCCCAGCAGCAATAACCCTGTAATATATGGAGATATACTTATCTCATAGGGCTGGAAGGGACCCCGAAACATCATCGAGTCCAGCCCCCTGCCTTCACTAGCAGGACCAAGTACTGATTTTGCCCCAGATCCCTAAGTGGCCCCCTCAAGGGTTGAACTCACAACCCTGGGTTTAGCAGGCCAATGCTCAAACCACTGAGCTATCCCTCCCCCCCAGTGTTTGAAGAAACACTGGCCGGCAGGCGCTAAAGCACCAAGTCCTCCCTGGCAGTGGGCAGACACCTAAGCTAAAAGTGGGGGCCGCGTGAACACATGTCCTCATCCCCCCGTGCCCCCCCGCAGCATAGGGCAACCCTGGGGGGCGAGGGTTCGTCAGCCAAGCCAAGTCCCTGCCACTGCGCTGGCCTCGGGCATCGCTGGGTCCCTGGGCCTCTCCAGCCCCCTGCCGGCAGCACGCGATAGTCCAGGCTCACGGGGACTGAAACGCTTTCGTCTGACCCGGGGGACCGGGCTCAGTGCAGGATACGCTGCGGGGCCAGGGCACGGCACCAACCCTTTGCCACAGGGTCTTTATTTCACCCCCTGGCACGGGGATGGCTGGGAAGGAAGGACCTGAGCTCAGCGCGGTTTCTGGGGGGGGGTAAGACAGTCGAGCGGGGCGGAGGGATCCCGGAGAAGACGACAGTTTGGCTGTTTGCCACGGCAGCGCAAGTTGAAAGTCTTTTCTTGTCGCTGGGCCTGGCCATTATGCTAAGGAGACAGTTGTCTTCCAAAAGGTTTGCTGCTTAAAAGGCATGCCGTGTTCGGCCTCACCTTGGCCCCGCGCAGCGGCAGCAACTTCAGCAGGAGATAAATTATTCACACCTTCTGGGCTGGACTTTTCTACCCCTCCTCTAATCCCCATCCTCCCGCCCTTCCTGCGTGTGCCTTGTGTCCTGCTGCCATTTGTGTTGTGTGTGTATCTCCAGGAGCGCTAGTGCATGTGTGTCCAGCTGAGTGTGCATTTGCACAAGTGTGCGTGTCTATTTCTGTGCATTTATGTGAGTGCACACACACCTGTTTGTGTTGGTCCTTCATGTTTGTGTGTGTGAGGCTCTCTCTGTATCCTTCTGGTTGTGGGTCTGCAGCTCCGTGTGCACACTTTTGTGCATGTTTGCGTGTGTTTCTCTTTGGGCATGTGTCTCTCCATTTGTGCGTCCGTGCACCTGTTTGCACGCACGTCTTGCCATCTGCGCACACGCCTCTGTCTGTGCGCGGGGGAGAACCGGCGGGTTGGCCGGACCACGGGACGAGGAGCAGAGAGAGGTGAAAAGGAGACAGGAGCGTAACGCGCGGGGAAAGAAGCGAGCGAGTGAGCAGCGCTGTGGAGGAGACACGCAGGCTGCCGGGGAGGGGGGGGGGAAATGCACACTCCAAGCCTTGTCTCCTCCACNGGGGGGGAGAGGAGGGGGGGGGGGGGGGGGGGGGGGGGAGGGGGGGGGGGGGGGGGGGGGGGGGGGGGGGGGGGGGGGGGGGGGGGGGGGGGGGGGGGGGGGGGGGGGGGGGGGGAAATGCACACTCCAAGCCTTGTCTCCCTCTATTTATCAAACGAAGGACTGATTAAACCCTGGGGCTGGCGCTCCAATCTCCCTCTCTCTCCTCTCGCTATTAAACTCAGGGTTCAAAGAAAAGCTTTTTATTCGCGCCGACAGCTTTCAGATGGAACTAAATCTCTCCGCGCTAGACTTTTTTTCCCTATGTATTTTATCCCTCCCCCCCCCCCCCCTTCTTCCCCTTCTCGATGCTTTTAAATTTAAGCCTTTTTCACCCCCCCCGCAAGTTTTTCACTTCTATTTATATTAAAATAAAATAATAAAACAAAATACAGAGGGGAAAAAATCCCCCTCCCCCCGGATGGTTTTATTCTCTGGGAGAGAAAAGAGGATTTGGATTCTCCTGGCCGTGCTTGGCAGAGCAGAAAGGGAGAGATTTGCACACTGGATGGGGAAGGAGGGATTGGAGCAGGAGAGGGGGGCTAGGGAGAGATGTGGGGCTGGAGAGACTGGATGGGGCAGGGTCCCGCTCAGAGAACAGTGGCTGGACGGAGACAGGAGGGGGAACCGTCGCTGCATTGACAGGCGGGAGGGCTGGTGCACCTGCGGCCGGGGAGTGTCCTTCTTCCTCTCTGATCCCTCTTTAATCTCTGGAGCAAGGGAGAGGATGGTAGGAGGAAGACCCCTGAGAATCCCCTTTGTGCCAGGGCCTTGTGGGCATGGGTGGAATGCACTGCGCAGTAGCCATTCTCTGCTCTGCAAGGGCCATGGGGAGCAGTGAGTTAGAGCAGCCCTGAGGCTGCTCTAAGTGACACCGAGGGCCATGTTAAGGGGAACGGGGTGGGGTCTAACCCCCATGGCCTCCACATGCCTGCCCCAAGCATGGGAGCCAAGTGGCTGGGGGTCAGGAGCCCAAGTTCTCTCTCCTGTTTCTCAACCTATTGAGGTTCTGGTAAAATCTTCTCTCCTGGCCCATCCCAGTCCCTCCTCCCTTACCTGCCTCAGTCCCTCCTCCCCAACCTGCCCATTCCCTCCATCTCTCCTCTCCTGGCTGCGCCATTCCCCTCCATCCTCCCCCTACAGTGCTAGTTCTTTTCCTTTCTCCGTGTATTGTTATTAGCCTCTGGGAAGATTGTAATACAAAGGACATGGATATTAATCATTTCTTTGTGGCAATGCGTGGCAGCCCCAAAAGAAACCAGGGCCCCACTGCGCCGGGTGCTGCATGGACGCCTCGTGAGAGACAGTCCCTGCTGGGAAGAGCTTAGACTCTAAGCAGATAAAGAAAGGTGGGATGGGGGAAACTGAGGCACAGAGCAGGGCAGTGACTTGCCCAAGGATACCCAGCACGTCTGTGTCAGAGCTGGAAATAGAACCCAGGAGTCCTGGCTACACCACCAGTGAACCACACCTTCTCCCCCAGCTGGGAGCACAAGCCAAGAGTTCTCAATTCCTGGCCATGGAACCCAGGAGTCCGGACTCCCAGCCCCTCCCTGCCCTTGCGCTCTAACTGCATCTTCCACAAGGCAGCAGCTTGAATTTCTCCCCTCCCGGCAACCCTCCCCCCCCCAATCACCGGGCATGTCACAGGCACGGCAGCCTGGCTGCAGCTCCGAAGTTCAGAGCTGGAGCTGCGAGTGATTTGTTGCTGAGCACGATTCAATTAAAAGCCCGGGAGCGAAACAGCTTCGACATGGGCCCAGAAATAACCCACGAGGAGCTGCAAACCAACAGCGCGAAGGAAACAGGGGGAACCTCTCTCCAGCCGGCATGGCCTCAGATTGACACAGCACGGGCCGGCAGCGACAGGACACGCTCACCCACGCGGGAGCCAACCCGGCGAGATCTACTGGGCGCATGACAAACAGCCCCTGCTCCAAAGAGCCCAAGATCTCCCTTGGCAAAGGGGAAACCGAGGGGAGAGGGGATTTGTCTCCGGTCACACAGCAGACCCAGGAACAGAAGCCAGGTCTCCTGAGTCCAAATTCAGTTCTCTACCCTGTGCGCTGCCACTTCCAGCCTACCTCGGGCTGTGATCTCGCCAGCTAACCAGGGTCAGGGTGAGCACGAGGGAAAGATTTGACTTCCCCCCCAGGGGATAAAGGATGAGATGGACCAAAGTTTGACGAGGGATGGCTGGACACCCAACCAGCTGGGACCACTGCCCTGCTCCAGGGTGGCAAGGACCAGTTGGCTGGCTCTGCCACGGCAGGAGATGGGATGCCCATTTAGACCGGCTCCTGGCCGGCGCCTCTCTGGCAGAAGGCAGGCTATCGCGCTGAGCAGAGCGCCAGTGGGGTTTGGTCGGAGCCGGGCTGCCGGAGCTGCCGGCGCAGAGACGCGATCGGACGTGGCACTTCCCTTTATCCCCCACCCATCCCCCATTTACATTAGGCAGGAGATCAGGGGCTATTTTCAGAGCGGCCGTTCGGGCCTTTCGACTGAGCACAGACATTTCCAACGGCAGAAGCGTCCGACGCTCACGAAGGGCAGATGCAAAGAGACAGGCCTCGGCGACAGCTTGGCAGCGCTGGGTAGAACACGGCATTCCCCCTCCTCGACCTGAAGAGCACGGGAGAGTTCGGCCAGCGGGGGGCGCCGGCGCTGCTGGTTTGTGTCAAGGCACCTGGCTCTTTCTTGCTTTTTTGACCTGATAATTGGCAGCTAGCAGCACTAGCCGGATACAAGTGGAACCACGACGTGGCTCTTTGTCCCCCTCTAGTGGTGGGGCCACAAAGAGGTTGCTAATCTGGGTCTTCTAGCTCACCTGCCTTTAAATCCACAGGGGCAGGGGCAACACCTGCCTGCCAAGGTGCTTTCAGACCTGCCCCTGGGCCGGGGCTTGGGGACACGAAGCTGGACCGTGGCTCCTGCGGGGTTTGGTGCCCGAAAGCTCCAAGCTGCAGGGGTGAATCTGGAGCCAGAGAAGAACTGCCCCAAAGCTCACATCGGGGGTCTCCCGTGGCTTGATTCTCAAGGACACTCGGCAGACAGCACTTAGAACCGGGAGGGAGGGTGCGAATGGCCCCCTGCAAATCTCCCCTGTGCTGGGGGCCTTCCCGGCCGGGTGCAAGCAATCTGCACTCATCCTGCTCCCAGCCTAGAGGGCGAATCGCGGGACGGCAGCTCTCCTGGCCTTCCTTGGGCCCCATAGCGGGAGGAGTGTAAGAGCAGCCCCGCGTCTGTTAGGTCCATGAGGGTCCCTTTGCACTGGTGCATTGCACGTGGGGGATCGGGCCCAGCGACTCTGGATTACAGCAGTGTGGCTGAGAGCGCAGCTTAGACCGTAAGACCCACAGAGCCCTCAAAATGTAGCTCTGAGCTCATGAGATTCCCTCCTCAGCCAACGACAGACCCATTACTTTGGGGGGATCAACGTAAGCCCTGGCCAGGCGCAGGAGATGGCAGGGTTTGCAAAACCAAATCCGTGGGGAGGTCAAATCTTAGTAGGTCTCATGCCCTAAAATGGGCAGGAAAGATGGGTGTTGGGGGGCAGGTTTTCCAGGTTTAAGGAGGATGGTCTCTTGGTTAATGCACATGACTCAGAATCAGGACTCCTGGGTTCTATTCCCAGGTCTTTCACCAACCGCGCAACCTTGGGAGGGTCACTTCATCCTTCTGGGCCTCGGCTCCTTCGTGCTAAAACTGGGGTTCAGGTGCCTCCCAATTTTGGCTCTGCTGCGACCCACAAAATCCCTTCTGACCATCTAGGCACCTCAACTTTCAGGGTAAAAGTTCCCTGAGCAACTAAGTTTCTGCTTCTGCCACCTGGCAGGTGGGCACCCTAATGCCCGGATTATAAATTTATTCACCGTTCACTGGCCCAGTGGCTATTCCACTGCAGATAAATACTTAACCAGTCACTGGGGCAGAGAGAGGGGCAGAGAACGGGAAAGACTCTGAAGTCAGCATTCTTTACCACTGCCCCAACTTGTGTCTCCTGCAAACTACATCAGCCAGGATTTCGTGTTTTCCTCCGGGTCACTGACAGAATTGTTAACCAGTGTCAGGCCAAGAACGGATCCCCCCAGAAACACACCCTCCTGATGAGAATCCCCCCGCTACAGTGACATTTTGAGACCTATCGTTTAAATGGTCTCGAATCCATTTAAGGGGTGCTATGTTGGTTTTGTATCATTCTAGTTTCTGAATCAAAATCTCATGCGGTATCAAGCCAAGCACCTTACAGAAGTCGAAGTATATTTCATCAACATTATTACCTTTATCAGCCAAACTTGTAAGCTCATCAAACAAAGACACTATGTTGGTTTGACAAGATCCATTTTCCATAAAACCATGTTGACTGACTTTAATTACATCACCCTCCTTTAATTCTTTATTAATCAACTCCCTTATTAGCCATTCCATTATTTTAACTGGGATCTCTCTTAGGCTGACAGGCCTATAATTACCCAGGTCATTCCATTTACCCTTTTTCAATATTGGCACATTAGCTTTCTCCCAGTCCTCTGGAACGTCCCCAATGGGCCAAGAATCCTCGGCCAGCTCTTTTAAAACTCTTGAATGCACGTTATTGGGACCTGCTGATTTCAAAACGTCTAACTATGGTAGCTGCTGTTTAACCTCCTCCTTAGTTACTGTTGGAATAGAAAGTATTTCACCATCAACGTACGACATGAATATATCATCTGACGTTTCCCAAAGGAAAGAACCGTTCTGAGTCTTCATTTGTCAATGTTTGAAATGCCCAGTGAAGCACTGGGAGAGAAGATACTATGGGAATGCCAGTTTATAACAAATCTGTGGCCAAAATATTCTCCACAGTTGCCACTTTGTGGCTACTGGGAACATCACAGCAACTACAGGGACAGAACTCAGCTCCTTGTGTTCTAAAAAACACTAGAGCCAAAGAAAAATTGCCACAAGCAGTTAGCAGTACGGGGACTATGACCCAGCTGCGTATTTCTGATTCCAACCGGCAGAGGGTATCCGTGACTGGGCAGTGTCCCGTATATGAATCTAACCCATCTCTCAAGGCTCATACACGCTCTTACATATTTCTGCACGTGCAAAAAGAGAAAAAAAATCACCACTTCAATTCAACCTCCCCCCTTCCCGAAAAAGCATCTGTCTTCCACGTACCAGAATCCAAACCTGTACGAGAAGCAGCGCAAACTACAAAGGGAGCGTGAAGCAAACACAGACTGACAAGGGGATGCAAATATCTCCCGGTAACGCTGGAGACTGTGGCTCGGAAGAGAACTGGCTCTCGCCTGTCCCAGCAGCAGCGTGCGGCGCTGTAACAGGTGCGACAGGCGCCAGGTGCGTCTGGGGCATCGGGAACATCGCAGCGGCAAGTCAATTTTGCTCCATCACAGATGGGCGCGGGGGGCGGGAGGGGAAGAACAGGACCTGGGAATGTCCCATGCATGGAGAGCGAGAACAAAGAGCAGGGAACGTGCTTTCGGATCAAGACGATAAGAATCTCACGGGGCTCAACGCACACAAATCCAGTAACTCCATCCGTTTCCCTGCTGCCCCACAGGGGTATTTCCCCACAAGGAGAACATTAGCCAGGCAGGCTGGGGAGGGGGCCGGGAGTTGGGCTGTGAGTGCAGGCATCTGTCTCTCCAGGATGGACTGGCGGGGGGAGGGCTGGCCACAGGGAGGGGGGCTAATGCCCAGACCCATTTTAAGGACTTGAGCACTTAGGCCAAAGGAAAGGAGAGAAATCCCTTGGCAAGGGAAGATACGGATTGCGGGATTAGCCCAGGGCCGGGCTGCCTGAGCAGAGAGCGTGGGGGGGGGGCTGTCACCGGCAGGAAGGCAGAACTAAAGGTTCCCAGGCTGCTTCTCCAGCTGTCCCCGGCTCCTCCCGGGGGGAGAGGGGTTACATGTTCTGTCGCAAGCCCCGGGGCAGGATGAGGGAAGTGAGGAATGGCCACCCCAGGCTGCTTGCCTGGCTGGCCCATCCTGAGGGAGCTACTGTGGCTACCTCTGGGGGCTGGTGTCATTTTAAGCCGGGCATTTCAGAACTGGAGCCGTTCGACACAGAGAAATCACTCCCCATTACCCAGCAACCCCCCCCCTTCCTTCTCCCTGTTCTCCCCCGTCTCAGCTCCCACTCCCTCCTGCCTCCCCCCAGACTGAAGCCCTCTTAATCAGGCAGTGGTGGCTAGTGGTCAGAGCACTGGTGGAGCTTCAGGAGACCTGGATTCTCTGCCCAGCTCTACCAATGGAATTTTGGGCAAGCTTTGGCAAGTCATTTCACCGCCCCGTGCCTCAATTTCCCCATCTGTAAAATGGGGTTAACAGACCTTCCTATCGTCTCACCCATTCAGACTATGAGCTCTCTGGGGCAGGGCCTGTCTCACTCTGGGTCCCTGCAGCCCCCAGCACCATGGGGCCCCCCCGATCTCAGCTGCGACCTCCCGTTACCGTAATACATGTAATAACCGAGCAGAGCTCTAAATCAGCAGAGGAGTTTTGCCCTTGGTTTTTCACTAGTTGGGGGGTAGTTTAGTTCACGGTGGGTGGCTGGTTTTTGGTATTTAAGTCAGAGATAGAAAAGCTCTCAAGGGGAAGGATGCTCCAGTTGTTTTCATTTTTTAAAAGGCAAAATTATAAAAACAAATGAGAGGGAGACAGCTAGGGGCGGGGGAATATCTATTCTCCAGTGAACATTCCCATGACACCGACAACTGGGGACCCCAGCGTCTCCCCCACCCCCGCACTGAACCCTCTGGCAATGCTTCCGCTGACTTCAACTTGAGTCACCCACTGCGGCGGCCCCCGAGGACTCAGCCGCTCTCTGCCAGCGCTAAATCACCCAGCAGGGATGGGCGGCTTAGTGAGGACACTGCCTATGGAAACGAAAGGGGCCAGATCCCCAGATCGCTCTTGTCTGGCTTGTCTGACTTCATTGCTCTGCAGCAGCTGGGGGTCTGGCCCACGGTTTGCAGACAACAGCACCATCACGCAGTTGTGCTTTCTCCCCGGCCGCCCTCGCACACATGGCCCAGCCTCTCTGCCTCCTTCTCTTTTTGGGTCCGTGATGGAAAACAGACTGTAACAAATCTGTAGCTACCTAGGATCTCGCTGCCATCCCTGTGCCGCACTCGGAATTTCACAGCAGAGACACCCAGCAGAACCCAGAATTCTCCTGCTTCAAAAAGCCAGGCCACTCCTACCTGGGCTAAAGCAGAATCATCATCCGCATCTAGCAGTATAGGGCTTATGACACCCAGTTGTGCAGCTCTGAGTCCATCCAGCAGAAGGCAGTGGCCTCTCACACACACAAATGAGCCAACTCAATCTCCTTTTGTTTGTGGCACTCTAGGGTCTATGACACACACCTGTGCAGGTCCAAGTCTGTCCAGCAGAGGACAGCAATGACACACATTGACAGAAACTCAGGCCACACCAATTGGTTACACGGTAACAAGTCCATCTGGAATTCTGGGCTCAGACTCAGATGGGGTTAACACCCCCCCCCCCACACACACACACACAATTAACTACAGCTGCTTCCAAATAAAGCCATTTGGTTCCTCCTCTCTGCCCACCCCCCAAAAAGTAATTTCTGCCTATTTGAAATTCTACATTATTTATATATTTTGAGAGTCCTTGGGGCCAACTGGATCTTCCCAGCGACAGCGAAAGGGGGCGTGGAAGAGTTGGGGGCAGGGGGGAGAGTGAACCCAAAACTGTGGGAAGTCTCGCTCTGGCAAGGGTAGTGACCGTTAAAGGGGCGGTGGGACGGGTATTACGATTAAATAATCAATGGCATCGGAGGGGAGAGGTGATGTGAGACAGGCCTATGAGGATTCTGATCTTGCCTGCCTTTTGTCCTTCTGGCCACGGTTTAAATGCCTTCAGCTAGTCAAACATTTCAGTGTCCCCATCTTTGCGCTGGGACGGAAAAGTCAGGATCCCTCCACAGCTGGAAACTGAGCGACCCCGAGAGAGAAATCCTTCGCTTTCTTAGCATTAGTTAGATTGGAAGCTGTTATGATCGGTCTGCAAAGCACCTAGCACCTTGGGGCGCTGGCCCATGACTGGGGCTCCTAGATACTATGATACAAACAATAAATAATCCTACGTGGTGACAGCCCTGCCACCTCCTGTGACCGCATCGTGAGCCTCCCAAGCTTGATATTTTACTTCAAGCCCTCAGCTCCTGGAGTCATGTGATTTGGTGAGATTCTCCACTTTCATTTTAACCCCCCTCAAGTCTCTAGCCCCTCCTGGTTGCAGAGAAAAGCTGGACAAGGCAGCCCTCCTCCTTCCCCAGAAAGGCTCAACATCTAGAAGGTGGGAAGAACAAACACAAAACACACCACGTCAGGTTAAAAAAACCGCTCATGGTTTCTTAAACCAAACTCATGGTTTCTTAAACCAATCTCACAGTGCGTGTGGGGCCTGCCTCCTGGTTTCTGAATGTCTGGGAGCTGGCAGAGCTAAGATAGGCAGAATTTAACATTGCCACTTACGTCCTCCGAGCCCAGCGGGCCCTGGTTCTGTTTGCAAGGAGCCCCCTTTGCGCTGTAATTGACATCGGCTTTAAGGCCCCTCGATGCTGCCAACGGTTAATGGGACTCAGCTTTTGCTCCTGATTTCTTTCATTCCCTCTCTCCCCCTCTCTATCTTCCATCTCCTCTCCAGTTCTCTCTCTCCTATTCCTCTGCCCCCACTTCCCATCCAACCTCGCTCCCTCCCTCCCTCTCGGGCTCTGAAATAACCTAATGATTTCTCATTTAACTGCCCATCCCCGCCAGGAGAGAGGCGCCTTGATTGGTTGTGACACCAATCTCACAACAAATTTAGCACCTCACTTCCCGGCCGATCAAATATTCCACCTCGATTATCTCCTGGCCACAGAGACGGGGCATTTCGCATCCAAACGAGCGGAAAACACCTTCACTGGACGTCAGCCTCAATCAGTTTCATTTTCCGATCAAGTGGGTGGGTGGAGGGGCAGAGAAGGGGGTGGGGGGGAGGCATGCATGGACCGGGGATGGGCAAATGGACTGAAACAGAGGAGATACCTACACTGCTGCACCTTGGACCTGATCTTCATTGATCCTATCACATCCTTTACTCCACTCTGGCTGTGCAAAGGGCCCCTACAGCGGGCATAGCTGGATTTATATCCCCCTGCCCGAGTGGTGCAAAAGGGCCTTAGTGTGAATAAGGATTCGGCCCCTTGTGTGTTCATTTATGCCATGACACAGTGAACGCCCATCACTCTGGTTTCAATCCGTTGGAGTCTCACGCCCGCTCTGGACTGGTGCAGGGCGCCGGCCTCTGATGGCACCAGCAGCCAGATTCCAAACCGGGGGAAACTAGGTGTGACTCCAGTGTGGGCAATAGAGGGTTGACACCATTTCAACTGTGGTCAGGGAGCCAGAAATGAGGGACTACATTTTATCCCGCGTGTAACTGCAGTGATGTTACACTGGGGGTGGCTGGGGTCAGGGTGAGGAATAGAGGGGTCTGCATACAGGAGGGACCAGCCAAACCTGACCTGCCCGCTCCTTTATGCTGAACGAAAACACTACGGGAGAAATTCTCGCCGTAAAGCAGTGTAACAGTGGATTTCAGCAAAGCCAGAGAAGGACACGGCTTTCTGTTCTGTTTGTATTGCACCCAGCATCGTGGGCTCCTGGTCCAGGACGGGGGCTCCTAGAGACAACCCAATACAAATTATTATTATTAACAGGCTGATATACACCTGAGCCCTGGTTACCGGTGGAAGCAAATGCCACAACACAGGAAGCCAGCGGGGCTGAGTATAATATTTACCCCCATTACTTTTTTAATGAGTTGGTTAGTCTATGAGAGAGCACGGCTCTCTACTGGACACAATAGAATTGCACAACCATGTGTCATAAGCCCTATAGCGCTAAAACCTAATGGGGATTCTCCTTCAGCTCTGGTGGCAGGGCCTGAGATTTCAGAGTATGGAGGATCTCGGTTTTGTCCACGTGCAGGCCCGAGTGGCATCTCAGTGCATTTTTACTGGCCCTGGGGGAGATGCTGCTCTCAGTCATGCTGAGGTCGTGGTCTGACTGATTATAATGAGCCCTCTGTGATTCAGCTGTCTGAATATTAGACAGCACCTCCTAGTGGTGAGCTGTATTACACCCCATCTACACACAAACTTGCATCAGTTTCATTAAGCCAGTTCCAACTCCCATGTGGACTTTCTTATTCTGGTGCCTTATTGCGGTTTAGTGTAAACCAGTTGCGTGGATCTTGCCTGCACTCTCAGACGTCAAGGAAGCTCGGACCTGGCTCCAAATTTCATAGCCGGCCCCTCATCTTGTGGTTAAGGCCCTGGGCTGGCACTCAGGAGACCCGCTTCGTAGGCCCAGCTCTGCTGCAGACTGCAAGCGACACACTGGGCAATTCACATCATTGCTCTGTGCCTCAGTTTCCCTGGATTATAACCCTGCCTTGTCTATGCAGGCTAGGAGCTCTTCGGGACAGGGCCTGGGCAGCGCCCGGAGTAACGGGGTCCTGAGCTCAGTTGGGACCCTTCAGGCGCTACCGTGAAACACAAAATAGCCAATCTCTACAGCTAGCAAGCCCCAGGGCCCGGAACTGAACGCCCCTGACGCTTGGATCCGCACCTGAGCTCCCTGCCTGCCCGCGTCACCAACCCCGCCCGGCGCCTATGGCCGAGCCTGCCAGCCGCTCTCCTTCCCAGCACCTGACGAGCCAGGTTTCCTGGGTCCATGCCATCAGCACAAGCCCGGGCAGCGTGGTGGCGTGATGTGCCGGAGCCAATGCCGGCGCGGGGGCTGTTTCTCTGATGAGCAGAGCTGGCGGGGGAGTGACACTTTGACCTATCCCCAGAGACATGCTGACGTGCGCAAGGATACGGTACCCCTACCTGTGGTCCCCCCCCGGGGGCTGCCAGCCAGGGACAGACGGACGACTCAGGAGCACCGGACAGACAGAGGGGAGCTAGCTCAGAGGTTCCAAATAGCCTCCTTCTAACTCTTCTGATTTTGGCTACCAAGGGAAATGCTGTCCTCCTCTGGGCTCTCCCTGAAAGCTCCCAGAATGCTTTGCCAACTATCTATCCGCTCTTCTGTTTGTCAGTCCCGGCAGACTCACAGACTACATGCTATCCACACATCCCTCCAGCCCGAAAACGCAGTCACTTCCGGGATGGAACGTGGCAGCTGGTGAGCAACAGCATCAGCATCACTCGCCCAGCACTGAAATGCAGCCACCTCTGGGGTGGAACGCAGGAGCTGTCTAACAGACACACTGCACAACAGCTTGGGACCAGAAGCGAAGAGACCCCTACCCCACTGAATCTCACGTTCTCTTCAGTCTCTTGCTCTCCCACCGTTCCTTGGGACTGGAAGCTGCTTCCGACAGCAGCCGCGCTCACTGGAAGTGTTGGGAGCTCAGGGAATTACAGGTTCTGAATAATACCGTGAAACTTTTAATAACTTCTTGTGAGCTATTATGTCAGGCGATGAAACAACAATGGGTGTGTGTTCAACTGGAAAAAGAGCACACAGAACTACCGCTCCATACATTATATATGCTTTTAAAGTGGGCTGGAGAAACGCAGCAGACTTATTAGTGTCTCTAGTTAGCCTGCTATTTAGAGGCATTATTATTTATTACAGCGGCAGCTAGAGGCCACCCTCGATCTAGGCCTGGTGGTGCTAGGAGCTGTACACATACAGTGAATGAGTCCCTGCCCTGAAGGGACAGAAGGTGGGAGGGGAAATTGAGACACACAAAGGGGAAAGGACTTGCTCAAGGTCACCCAGCAAGTTGATGTCAGGAACAGAACCCGGATCCCACTGCAGTGTACTAGCCACCGGACAACGCTGCCTCTCCCTAACAAACAGCAGATGCTAATAGGATTAGGCAGAACCGAGCCTTACAATGCCGTGACCGCTCACAGGAAAATTACGCAACACAGCAGATCACTAGGAGGTTGGTTAAGTGCAGTCGTCCCCATTTTACAGATGGGGAAACTGAGGCACGGAAAAGGGGTGACTTTTATGAGGCCGCACAGCAAGTCAGTGGCAAAGCCAGGGAAGGAACCCGGGAGTCCTGACTGGACCACGCTGCTTCAAACACACCTACCAAGAGACATGATCGCTGGCACTAAGCCCCGGGGCAGTGTTCAGGCCCCAGCATGGCACTAGGGGGCACTGTGCTGCAGGGCATAGGGTGCGGGGGGAGCTCAGCAGGGGGCACTCTCCCCTATGAGAGGGTATTGACCATGATGCCCCAGTGCCTGGTTAGATGGCACTGTGCTACAGGAGGTGCTGTCTTTGGGACAGGACAGCAAACCAGCTGTGAATTCGTGCAGTCCCCAAAGTTCCTGTAACCGTTTTCACACAAACTCTGGCCTGCTGACCAGGGATTAACTCCACTCCGCCCCACCGGATTCCCTCTGCATGTCCAACTGCGCAGAAGACTCTTTCTTCACTGCCTGACCTAAACAACGGTGTGGCATTGCTGCACCCTGTTAAACAGTTGCCATGTCCCTCCCCAGAGGTGGCTGCATCTTGGTGCTGAGTAACTTATCCCTGGGCCCTGTATTTCTGTGCTCTGTTAAACAGCCTCAGTGCTCCACCCCAGAGCTGGCTGCATTTCAGTGGCAGGTGGGAAAGAAATGATCTCGCTGCACTCGCCAGTCTTCAAAGCGAGAGAGCAGGTGCCGACATGCAAATCAATGAAGAATAACGAACCGTTTGTCCTTTGCAAATTTCACAGAGATGCAAAGAGCTTTAATTGTGTCTATTTCTCAAACTCCCATCCCGGGGAAGGTCTGCGAGGTTCACACATTTGTTTTCCTTTCACATGGGTCCTCGCTTGAACCATCCAGCGCTCCCAGCCGATCGCTATTTGGATTGGCCGGGCCCTCATAACAGATTCATAATAGTCTTCAAAGCACTGCCAAATAGAATTCAGCCTCTAACACTGACTATTTATCTGATCATCTGCCAGTTACAGGGGAAGTCTGATTTAAAGAGGTTGCTGGAGAAGAGGCATCCGTCAAACCGTCGCCACATTCATCTTCGCAATCAATTCAGAAATTTTCCATTCAAGTCGCTGTCTTTAGCGATGCGCTGATACCCTGAGCTGAGAATCCAGCTTGCGTGCGTATAGAGGGAGTCATAATTAGATGCCAAGCAAAAAATGTGCTACACAGGGAACATATAAAACAATTTTCAATTAAAATCTCGTCGGAAGAGGCATAAATACAAAGCAAAATGACACAATGGAATTGGGTTCTATTTTTCGTTTCTGAAGAGTCTTAAATATTCCCCATCTAATAATAATTATATATAAAAACAAAGGCACTCCAGACTTGGAGAACATATCCGTTTCCCCCCGCAATTACATTACTTTCAATGCCGCAAAGATGCCAATAAAATATAAACCAGGGTCGGGGAGGAAAAAAAAATAATATAAATGAATTGCTTTATCGCAGCCCGGCAAATAAGCGACACTCAAGAGTGCCGTAGGAGGAATGAGACCGGCGGACGAGCTCCCAGAATGCTCCGCCACTTCACGCGTGCAAGTTGGCGTCACTACGGAGGCCTCTGCTAGAAGGCAGGCCGTGGGTGAGGTATCCGAAGGGAGGCTAGCTGCTGGGACGTACAGAGACGGCAACGTTTGCCACGCACCAGAAGTGGGCGTGATTATAAAGGTCAAGAGTTTGCAAAGTCACTTCGATTCAGGACCAAAAAAACCCCAACAACTAAACAATGCCAGCAGAGTGCCTGACAGTGACCCTACAATAACCACCCAGAAGCAACCCCAAAATAACAACCCAAGGGGGCCAGCCCAAGCCCCACAAGTGACCCCACAAGCAATAAGCCAGTCCCAGCACCCTAGCACCAACCAGTGACCCACTAACAAGTCAGCGTGGGCAGCCCAGCACCTCTGAACAACCCTTTGGCAGCAAACAGAGCAGCATGGAACCACGAGGGACCCTACATGCACACGGACGGGGAGAACTTTCAGCTCGCACCCTTGCCAAGGGGTTGACAGGTCTGCGACAGCCCCTGGCAGCAGAGAGAGATCCAGTGGGCAGAGGAGCAGAGGAGAGATCCAGTGGGGGAATCCGGACGCCTGGCTTCTCTTTCCAGCTCTGGGAGGGGAGTGTCGTCTAATGGTTAGAGCAGGATGGGCAGTCAGGACTCCTGGGTTCTGTGCAGGACCCTGGCAGGGGAATATGGTCTAGTGGTTAGAGGAGGGACTGGGAAGCAGGACAAGCAGTGTGGTCTAGCGGTGGCGGAAGCGGGAGCTGGGAACCAGATCTCCTTGGTTCTACTCCTGACACTGGGAAGGAGGGTGACCCAGGGGACTGGGAATCAGGACTCCTGGGTTCTCGTGCGGACTCACTGCATGACTTCGGGTGAGTGGCGTGGCTCTGTGTCGACGGGCCTGGCATTTTGCTGGTGCCCCGGAGGGCTGCGGGTTGGCCTTCCTGGGTGTTTGGAGATCTTTGCACGGCAGCAGATTTCATCTCTCTCTTGGCTGATGGACGCCGCGGTCCAGCCAGCTCCGAAGGTGCCGGTTTCCAGGGCTGATTTTGCAGGAAGGACAGCTGGTCGTAACCAGGCAAAATGGGGCAAATGGACAAAAGGAGAAGGGAAAACGTGTCCAAAAATAGCCAGCAGTGGCATCGTCTGGGGGAGCTGCCAGGGTGGAACATGCCAAGCTTAGCTCAAAGCCTGGGCTTCTGTGTCCCATGGCACTGGGCACATGGAATGTGTGTGCAGCCCAGAGCCTGGCGCAGGGGCTGGCTGGAGCCAGACCCCTCTGAGCTGGGACAGGGGGTGGGTGAGGGGAGCTGGGCTGGAGTGAGGGCACTGGGGCTGTGCAAAGAGAGAGACGGAAAAGAAAAGAGGGATGGAGAGAAAGAAAGGGAAAGAAACAAGGAAGGACGGAAGGAAAAAAGGATAGAAAAAATGAAAAGAGGAAAGTAAAAACAGAGACAGAAAAGAAAGAGGAATGAACAGAGTGCTGGGCTGGGGGGTGGATGTGCTCCCCACACGCAGCCCCTCCCTGATTCCCAGCCCCTCTTCCTCCCCCCACTTGGGCAGTTCAATCCTGAACTCTCAAAACCTCTGAAATGCCTCAATTTGTTTTGCTTCAGTGACAGTTAATTCTCCCGGCCGCCGAGCCTGGCCGCGAGCTCCCTCCGGTAGGTTCCTTAAGCTCATTCTCCATCTATCGGTGGCAAGTGGTTGGCACCCGGGGGAAGGGAGGGCCAAGCTCTGTGAGCATTGACTAATTAATTCACATAACTGCCCCGCCTCCCCCCGCAAACTGGGGTGATGGGGAAACTGAGGCAGAGAGCGGTAAGTTGCACAGGGCCACACACAGTGAGTTACTGGGGCGGGACTGGAGATGGCTTTAAGCCCCATTGGCATCCAACTTATTCTGGGCCCTAGTGTTAGTTAGAGTCACCTCCAGGCTGCTCTAACTTACGCTCTGCTCCACCCCCATCCCATGGGCACTGGGGAAGCAGAGAATAGCTGCTGTATGATGCACTTTAGCCATGTCCCCCTACACGAGGGGGCTGGGAGGGTGCAGACCCTTCCATCAGCTCCCCACTGGCCAGGGGGCCTCTTTGCACAGAGGGGGTATAATGAGTGGGGGGCTCACCACCGGAAAGCCGGGGCATGGCGTTGCAGGGGTTCTCCTGCTCCAGCGCCCCCTGGGTCTGCGGCTTCCAGCCTTTGGAGTTCGGCTCCTTCCAGCACAAGGGGAGTCCGGACAAAGGAAAGGCCCTGAGCCTCCTGGCTCAGCTCTTAGCCCCTCCTGGGCTGCCTGCAAGGGGGTCATTTCCAGCCACTCTAACACCGCTTTGCTCTGCTGGGGCAGCCCTAGCGCATGGTGGAGAATTCGGGCTTCGTCCACCTGTTCCTTCAGCCCCCTTCCCGCTAGTTCTACCCCCCACCCCCTCTTTCTGCCCCATAGAGTCTCTCCCACTCCTGGGGACTTTGGGCCAACCGCAGCAGGCACCTGGAGCTGCCAGCTGGGGCCAAAGGTGCCGATGTGCTGCTCCTTGCCGTTGGCTTTAGCCCCTGCGCTTGTCACTGGCAGCCCGGCTCTGCGTATTTAGCTCGTTTAATCTCCCCGCTCAAATTAATCCCCGAGCCAGTTGGGCTGCTCGTCTCTGAACTCCCCCGTGTCTCTGCTGCTCGCTGATAATGAGCTGACCGGGGCCGATCGCAGCATCCCAGGTGCAGCAGAGAGAGGTGGATTTGCTAATAGACTGCACCATCCTCAGCATTTCACACGCGGGCACTGTAACGGATTCCTGGCCGCTGAGGACTGCACGGCTGTTGCTACAATGTCTGGAGCTTCATGGCAGCAGCAAGGAAGGAGTTCAGATCCAAAAGGCCAAGGACCTGGCACCTAAGCGAAAGGAGAATCCCCCAGAGGCGTCGGCAGTGTGGGGCTTATGACACACAGCTGAGCAGATCTGATTCCATCCAGTACAGGACAGTGGTGCACGGAAACGTAGGTGTTGTTATTATTATGGCAGTGCGTAGGAACCCCAATCCAGGCTCAGATACATACATGTGGCGGTAGATAGACAGAGGCACACACCCTGAGGAGCAGGGGCCAGTGATGCGTGGGTGTGCAGGTACACACCCACACACGCTAGCCAGTTCGTTACAACGTCATCATTAAGATGAGACGCTCCAAAGGTTTCGGGGGTCAGTTTGTTATGGAATAAGCATCCGGATGCTGAGCTGACCAACACCACGCTGCTCTGAACCCCTTTGGTCGGGACAAACTCCGAAGGGAGGGGAACTGGAGGCCAGCAATCTCTCTCCGGAGCGTTCGACCTCAGACACTTCGCAGATCTTGCAGGCAGCGTCTCTCTCCTTTGCTATTTTGCCACTTTTGCTTTTTAGGCAAAACACATTTTGGGGCAAGGCTCATTTTTGGTGAGGCTCGAAGGAATGGTCTGGGTCAAGGCAAAGTTGGAGCACTGTTCCTTTGGGGTCAGGTCCGATCTGACTTCCTGTCCCAAGCCTACACAGTAACGGATGGGATTGGGGGTGGGGTGGGGTGCTGGAACATCTGCTCACGGCATTAGACCCAGGGAGCAGGGAGGGAAATTGAAAGGCAGCTGATTCAAAGTGGATTAAATGCTTTTTCGCACAGTGTGTAGTTACCCTGTGGCAATGAGTTCCACAGCTTATCGCCGAGGCCAAGAGCATAACATGACTCCCGAAAGGACCAGGCATTTATAATGCGAACACCCAGAGTTAGAAGAATAAATATTAGAAATGAAACAAGGGATAGGGACCCTCATGCTTCAGGGCATGAGTCAAGCGCTAACTAATGGGGTCAGGAGGGAACACCCCTGGGGGGGGACAGGGAATTCCATAACTAGTCTTCTGTGGGGTTCCTTGCACCTTCCTCGGAAGCAGCTGGAGCTGGCCACGTTGGGAGATGGGATACCTGTTAGATGGGCCCCTGCTCTGAACCAGTCTGGCAATTCCCAGCTTTCTGTATTATCTGCAGATCAGACCAGGTTCCCAGACAGCGGTTAACACCAGTGCACTCCTCCCTTCCTTAGCCAAACCCTCAAGAGCAGACACAGAGAGAAGACAGCAGCTGAGTAATGAGGCTGTGCGGCCAAAACAGAGGCCTGCAAGCTAGGACTCCTGGGTTCTCGCTCACTGACTCCCAGTATAAAGCTGGGAAAATCCCTTCCTGACTGTGTGCCCCCGGGAATCCCCGACCCCCCACTCCTCCTGCGACACAGACTTACTCGGTCCCTTTCCAGCTCCCCTGCTGGTACAAGGACAGAAGAAACCAATCAGCTCCCAGCCCCAAATCTCATACCATGCCCCCCACCCCCTCCGGACACGGCCTTCATTTATTAACTCCCCCAATCTCCCTCCCCCCCCAAACAAGGGATTCCCCCCGGGATCGCTGAGGCCGTGCTCCCCCCCCACCAACGCCAGGGCTGGTTCCTGCTGAGCCCTTGTCCCGGGGGCTCTCTCGGCGGGCGGCTGGGGCCTTTCATTGTCTGTCTCCCTCCCACCTGCCCCGGCGCGTTGGGGGAAGGCCCGGTTGGACGCTGGAGTTTCTGAACAACTTTTTTTTTTTCCTTTTTCACTTTAATCCCTGTGAAAGGGAGCAGCCAGGCAGAAAGACAAAAGCGTCGGCTAGCTGGGCCGGGGGGGATAAAAGGGGGTTTGGAGAGTTGGAAAAGGGGAGAGGGGCAGTGGAGGGGTTGTGAGTGTGAATGGATGAGTGTCAGAGAGAAATTCGGTGTGTGTCTTGGCGCTGTGTGTGTGTGTGTGTGAGCATGTGTATCTGTGTGCATTGGCTGTGTGTGGATGTGTGCGCGCACTGGCTGTGGGGGGGCTCTGTGTGTGTGCACGCATTGGTTGTGTGTTTGTGTCTGTGTGAGGGCACGCACTGGCTGTGTGTGGTGGCTGTGTGTGTGTACGCGCGCATCGGCTGTATGTATGTGTGTGTATTGGTTGTGTGTGTGTGTGTGCGCATGTGTGTGTGTGTGTGAGAGAGAGAGAGTGCATTGGCTCTGTGTGTGTGTGTGTGTGTGCGCGCGCACACTGGCTCTGTGTGTGTGTGTGAGTGCATTGGCTGTGTGTGTATGTGTGTGTGTGTGTGTGTGTGTGTGTGTGTGTGAGAGAGTGAGTGTGAGAGAGAGTGCATTGAGAGCGTGTGTGTGTGCGGGCGCGCACTGGCTCTGTGTGTGTGTGTGTGTGTGTGTGTGTGAGAGAGAGAGAGAGTGCATTGGCTCTGTGTGTGTGTGTGTGTGTGAGAGTGAGTGAGTGTGAGAGAGAGTGCATTGAGAGCGTGTGTGTGTGCGCCCGCGCACTGGCTGTGTGTGTGTGTGTGTGTGTGTGTGAGTGAGTGTGAGAGAGAGTGCATTGAGAGCATGTGTGTGTGCGCCCGCGCACTGGCTGTGTGTGTGTGTGTGTGTGTGTGTGTGGTCCGCGGGTGTGGAGAGGCGGGGAAGATGCCGCACAGGCCAATCCTCGGCCCCCTGGCTCTGTCGGCACAGGTGAATTCTCGGGCGGGTTTTCATTTCCTGCACCCGCTGCAGCAGTCGGGACAGGGCCCGTCCAGCCACCTACGAGCTGGGGCTGGGTCGCGACCAGCGAAATCCCCCAAGGCCCGAGTCTCACTCCCGCCAAGGGCCTGGGCAGGGCTGGGGCTGTGCCAGGGGGGCCACCAGGGGGGCAAACACAGCCACACTCGCTTCTCCCTGCCGGGGGGGATGTCCAGGGCCCTGAGCGTAAAGCGGAATCAGGGCCAAGGTGCAAAGCGACGGGGAACAGGCCCAACCAGGCGGACCCCTGAGCTGCCCCCGATCCCACAGCGGTGGGTCTCAGCCCCACGGCCTGTCCTGCTGGTCCATAGGGGCAGCACAGCGGGCTGGGGACTTGCTGGCCTCCCTTCGAGAGGATTAGCCGGGCCTCCCACGCTCAGCAGGTCTGAAGAATGAGGAAGGGCGACAGGGGGGTGACAATACGATCTGCCTTTGTGTTTCCCCCCCAAGCGGTGCCCTTTGCACCCCTGCCAAACAAAGCCTCGGCCTGCAGATGTGCCGTCACGCTGCCGATGTGCCCGATCTCTGGTGATCGAGAGAAAGGCCTGGTTGCAAATATTCAGAGCCGGACACGGGTGGGGTTTGACAGCGGCACAGGGGACAGGACACATGGCTTCGCGGCCATGGTGAGCCAGAGATCAGGGTTCGATTGGGGCAAGTCCCTGCGTCTCCCTGGGCAGCTGGGTCCCCTTGGTAAGAACACCATTGTCTGTGCAGCGCCTGGCACTACGGGCCGAGCTCATTGGGGCACCTGGCGGCTACTGGAACGCCAGATGGCCCCGCTGCGACCTAAGACATATGGAGGAGTGACACATGGGGGTGTGACCGGAGCCCCCCGATTGCCTTAATCCAGCCATGGGGCTGCTGAGCACTTTCAGAAAAATCCAACCCCTCATCTGCACCCCACATCTCGGGGCACCCAGTCACTTCGCACCGGCGTCACGAAGCTCCCGTAGGAGCCCCGGCTGGTTCCACTCATGTCCAGAACGGAGCCAACACAGAACAAATCCAAAGTGCCCCCCGCCCCTTCTCCGAATGATCCCAGCTTCCCGATCAGTCCAACACCCCGGCTCTGTTTGGCTCAGACTGATAGCATCAGGAGTGCAGTGTGATACAAACCAAATACATAAATCCCAGAACCCTGCGTGCCCGTGGATTTGCCTGCAAGCAATTCTAGGCCAAAAACCGTGAAACACAAAGGAAGAAAGAAAGAAAGATGCCGACGGATGGACGGATGGATGGATGGATGGATGGATGGATGAGAAAGAAAGAAAGAAAGACAGATGCTGCAGTGTCAATAGGAGAAGTGCAGTTCCCAGTGATTATCTCCTTCTCCTGCAGATCCACGCAGCCCGGTGCTTTCTGAGCATCTTCCTGACAGCAGCCAAAATACAATCATCTCCCCGCCTCGTGAATAGCACCACATCCATTCGCAATGCAAGAACACCCCGCCTGATAGCGAAACCTGGGCTGACTTTCTGAAAGGGGACAGGCCTCGTGCATGAGCGGGATCCAATCTGACAATGGATGCAGCGCTGGAGCTGGCACTCCTGGTGTTACTGACAAGCTCAATTTAAGCTGCCGAGGGATGAGCCGTAACTTTCAGAGGAAAGAAATATTCTGCTGGATGGTGGATTAAGTCTCCCCGCCATTGCAAAGTGGGGGAGGGAAGAGGGGAAAGAGAAAGCCGCGTCTGCTTCTAGCTCAGATCCTGCTGCCTTCTGCCTCTGAGTATTGTTTGCATTGCGGTAACGCTGGCTGCATTATGCTGGGCGCTGTACATGCAGGGGGTGACACAGCCCCTGCCCTGAAGAGGTCCCACTCTGGAATCCTGGCCCCATTTACATCAGTGGCAAACCTCCCCTGGATTTCAGCAGGGCGAGGACTTCACCCCCTGTGGTTTCATTCCCTGGCTATTCTGATTAACCCCACAGCCCCGGCACAGGGCGATGCTCCCGGACACTGCTCTGTAAGCCTCACAGCTGGGTCCCCTCCTGGCCCCATGCGGGGGTGATTCCACCCTGAGCCCTGACACACTCATTCCCACTGGCCTTTCCAGCCAAGGCAAAGCCCAAGCCCGAGCCAAGGCCAAGACTTTCCTTGTCATCAGCCCTGTGCAGAACCCAGGAGTCCTGATGGCCTGTTCCCCCAGCCCCATTCAAACCCACTAACCCGCACTCCCCTCCCAGAGCCCGGGACAGAACCTAGGAGTCCTGGCCCCCAAACCCTCTTGCTTTAACCACTGGACCCCACTCCCCTTCCAGAGCAGGGATAGAACCCAGGAGTCCTGGCTCTCAGCCTCCCCACTCTAACTCACTAGACCCCACAACTCTCCTGGAAGCAGCAAGAGAACCCAGGAGTCCTGCTCTACCCATTAGACCATCCTTCCCTCCCACAGTGACTTTCCCCTATCTTCTGGCTCCAGCTGTCCACGGGTCTTTGCGGCGCGGCAGGCGCAAAGCAAACAGCCACAGACGCGCTAGACTAGCCAGAGGGGTTACGAACCCTTCAGGCCTATTCGCTGCGCTGAATCATGGCTTAATCCCTGCGCTGCCAGCCGGCGACCCGCGCGGGAGCCGAGGTGCTCTGCGAGTCAGCGGCGCGGTGAGACAGCGCCCTGAGGCTCAGCGCTGGCTAGTCCCAGCCCGGGTGGGGGGACGGCTCCTCACCTGCCAGGCGCAAAGGGAAGGGCGGGGCTGGACGGAGAGGAGGCAGCGTCGGGGGGAGAGTGGGGCAGAATAACCAGGGCATAGCTCTGCCCTGGCCACACCCCCAGACGGCACCCAGGGCAGCAGTGGGGAGCTGATGGGAGACCGCTCTGCACCTTGGGCTGTTCCTGAGAGTGGGAGAGGGGAGGAAGGGGGCTTCCCTTCCCCCTCCCCCCCCCCGGTCTGACTGGGGTACAAGGCTCTGGGGAAGGAGGAGCGAGGTAGGACTTCTATCCTGCTTGGTTTTCTTTGCACCCCAGTCAGAATGACCCCGAGTTCCGAGCAAGAGAGCACAGCGGACGGGAGAGAGCGCGGCATGTGCGCCTCCCCCCGGACAATCTGCGCTGGACCCCAAAGCGCAGCCCGCAGAGCCCGCAGGGATTGGGGGGGGGGGGGCAGCGAGCAGAAAGCCAAGGCGGCCCAGTTAGTGAGTGACGCCTCGCAGGGGTGTGAGCGGGGGGTAATTTGGGGGCACAGCCCAGATCCTGTTCTCAGGCACAAGGGGAGTAAATCTGGAGTAAGACCACGCAAGCCGGAGTCATTGACACCAGCGCTAACACCGCCCGCCTGGGCGTGTTTGACACCACTCTGCGCAGGTGTCAAGGCCAGTGCGGGGCGATGGGAGTTCCAGTGGGGTTACGCCAGCGAGTAAACCTGGAGGAACTGAGTGGGATGAGGCTCGTTCCCGGTGATCTCGCCTCCAGCGGCATACACAGGTGTCACGCCCATGGAACCGGGCGGTGTAGGTCAGCACAGGGCATCAGCTGGCCTCAGCTAAGGAGCTGGCCTTGCGACCGCAATGATTTACACCGGGGTGAGTGAGAGGAGAATCAGGCCCCTTTGCTGTCCTGTGGCACGTAAGTGACACAGAGTTTGCTCAGCCACAGACGGATCCACCACCCGCTTACCCCAACTTTCACCCCAGTGTGACTCCAGTCGGCCAGATCCCCAGCGGGTGTAACTCAGCTCTGGCCCCACTGACTCCAGTGAAGCTACGGCTGAGTTACACCCGCTGGGGATCTGGCCCCCACTGACGCCAACATGAAAATTCTGCCCCTTACACCAGTTTTCTAACCAACTTTAGGCCGATTCCCACCCCTCGTGGGAGCGGTTGACACCAGGGCTAAATGCGACCTGATGCGATCCACGTGCTTTGCACCAGGGTAAGCGGGAGAACCAAACCCATCGCATCCGTTTCACGCCGTTCCGACCCCTCTAGCAGCCCTGTCCGAAGGCAGAGAGGGGAGGACGGGGCTTGTCTGAATCCCGTAATCAAACCCAGCTGGACTGCAGCTTTGTCACCCTGCCAGGCCGAGGCTCTAAACTACAAATGAACCGGCATCCTGACAAGCGGGATAAAGGCCTCGGCGTAACCCACGGAGACAGCAGGGTGGACAGCATCCTGTGCACAGAGAGGATCTAGCCGGCCCTGAGCGTTATTAGAGTTGAGCCGAAAGGGCAAAAGGAGAGTCTGTGCTCCCAGGGGTGACCGGCTGGGTGGGGAAGGTCCCCTCCAGCAGTGGCAGGATGGTGAGAAGAGGGAAATAATCACCAGGCTGCTCCATGTGGCCCGAGAGGAGAAGGAATTTGCCAGAGAAAGAATCCTTCAGCCCTCTCCTTTCTGGTAATAAGTGAGGAGGGGGCGAAGAAGCTACAGCAGTACAAATGACGGTGGTGACGGGGCTAGAACCCAGACCCTCCTGCTCCAAAAGTACAGGCCCGTTGCTGCCTGAGCTCAGGGAGAATCACCTCTTCAGCCTCCCTGTCTAGGATTTATGACACATGGTCGAGTAATTCTGAGTCCATCCATCAGGGGGTGGCAGTGCGTAACCCAACCAGCTGGTTCGGGACATACCTGAGCTGAGATGGTTAGCATTGGCTGCTCTGCATTCAGGGTGGGGTGGCCTGGTGGGTAGGGGTGGGGGACTCGGACGGGGAGACCTAGTCTGGCGCACAAATAGAGCTGACAGTGTAAAAACATACGATAGTGCTTTGGGGAGGCTGCAGAGTAACACGGCTGTACTTCCTAAAATCACCAATCCTAAAACCCAGATCAGAGAGAGAAAAAGCAGGCTGCTCCCCACAGAGGCACAAATCACCCCAGCTGGCCGCCTGGCTCTTTGCAGACTATCTGTGCAATCCCCAGTTCCCACGCTTCCCTACACAGCCCCTCGCCTGCAAGCAGGACCAGGAACCCCCTGAGGATTTAAAGTGAACACCTGTCATGTTAACACATCTTTCAGTTCACCACAACCTACAAGCACTTCCCAGCTCTAACCTGGGCAGGTTGCTTCCTCTGTGCCTCAGTTTCCCTTCTTGCCCTTCGTCTGCTCAGGCTGTGAGCTCTTTGGGGCAGGGACTGTCTCGCTCTGTGCAGCACCTGGCACAATGGGGCCCTGAGCTCACCTGGGGCCTCTGAGTGCCGCTGGGATATAACAACAATAGGGCATCAAGATAGTAACAATCCAGTTAATAACAATGGGGCATCCACTGTCTCCTGGCTGTGATTGGAGTTCCGAGGCCCAGGGGAAAGCCCCGGCCCCTTTTTGTGGGGGGGGGGGGGGGATAACTTTCCTGACCTCTTGCCCGAGCCGGGGTGGCAAGGGCTGACTTGGGAAGGTTTGCAAAGAGCTGCTTGCCACTCAGCCGCACCGAAGGTGGATGTTTAACGGAGCTTTTCAAAGCCTCGGCTTCGGGGGGGATATCAGAGGGAAGCTGGCTCCGGTGAGGCCGGGTGGCTCAGAACAAAGGGGCCGCAGCTCTGAAGGCGGGGGTCTGTGCATTCGCAACTTCAAAGCTCCAGGAGATGTGAAGAAAAGCAAGTGCGGCCAGCTCTGCTTTGCACTTCTGGAGCCCCTTTCATCCCGCGCTTTCCAGCAATCATTAATTCTCAATGCCCCTGCAAGGCAGGTGAAGAGCGGCTCTGCTTTACAGGTCAGGACACTAAGGTGAAGAGAGGTGAAGAGATTTGCCAGTGGCAGCAATTGGGAAAAACTTCTCCCCCAGCAGACCTATCCTGCTCTAACCATTAGACGGTGCTGCCTCCTAGAGCTGGGACAAGGACCCACGAGTCCCGTTTCCCACTCACACCCGCTCAAACCACTAGACCTGCTGCCTCTCAGAGTGGCCAGTCCTTCTAGTGCCGGAAATAGAACCCATAAGTCTTGGTTCCCATTTCCACTACTGTTCAAACCAGGAGACCCACACTCCCCTCGTAGCTCCAGGGACGGAACCCAGGAGTCCTGACTCTGACACCCCCTGCTCTAACCGCTAGACCCGATACTCCCCTACTAATGCCATGGACAGAACCTGACTCCTACGCCCCCCTGCTCAAACCACTAGACCCCATACTCCCCTACTAATGCCAGGGACAGAACCCAGGAGTCCTGACCCTTTTGCCCCCCTGCTCTAACCATTAGACCCCACTCTCCCCTACTAATGCCATGGACAGAACCCAGGAGTCCTGACTCCTACGCCCCCCTGCTCAAATCACTAGACCCCACACTTCCCTCCTAGTTCCAGGGACAGAACCCAGGAGTCCTGACTCCCAGCCTCCCCACTCTAACCATTAGACTGCACTGCCTCCCCTTTCATATAGATGCAACGAGCGTATAAGCTAGATATATTTTAGAACTAGCTGTCAGCACCCCCATCCTCCTTGTTTGCTTTTCGTTCAGGCAACTTCAGGTCTGTGGCTGTCAGAATCACGGAGCAGCGCTGTTTACTGGCTTGAGTTTAATTAATTTGTGTAATATCCCTGTTAGGAACAATGTCTAATTAAGACTTTTGTTTAAAAAAAAAATCTGTAATCATTAATGGAGGGAAAAAATATTCAAGTAGGGCTGGCGTCCTTCCACCAAGCGGCTGGTAGGCGCTCTCCTTACAGATGTCTCAATGAAGGCATCTCTTAATAATGGGATTATCATTCAAATCGAATCGGGACGAGCAGATGTGAGGCTGAAATCTCCGCCATGGCCCTCTGTGCTTAGCATATGTAAGCACGAGCCGGTGCGTACTCCCGCCCTGCACTGATTCTCTTGTCAGGGCTTTCTACTTCTTATCGTCCGAAATAATGCTAATTAACTGGTTGGCCTGGGTTTTATTTACCCCCCCCCTTTTTAAGGGGAAGCAGCTGTAGCACTGTCTGCTACTGGATAGAAATAGAACTGCACATCTGTGTGTCATAGGCACTATAGGGCTACGGCGAAAAGGAGAGTGAGCTGGCTCCTGTGTGTGTGTGTGCGCCCTCCAGTAGAGGGCAGTGGTCTCTGTCTCGCTCTCACACACAAAGAGAGAGAGAGAGAGAGAGAGAGAGAGAGAGCACTGCCCTCTACTGGATGCAATCAGAACTGCACAACCATGTGTCACAGACCACATACTGCACCAAACAAAATGAGAATGAAATGGCTAATGTGCGTGTGCATAGGGCATCTGTGTACCCATAAAGCACGTTTGTGTCTGTGTGTATGAGAGAGACAAAGACCACTGTCCTCTACTGGATTTAATCAGACCTGCATAATGGTGTGTCATAGGCCACAAACTAAAGGAGACTGAGTGGCCATGTGTGCACATGCATGAAACACAGAGACTGCTCCAGAGCCAGAAGCCTTGAGTTTTAATGCTATGATCCCGGGATGTGTCTTAGATGGTGACTATGGAGTCTGCAGAGCCATAAATTTATGAGTGCCAAATGGGCCCCACTTAGGGGCGTCAGTCTAACCAAATGGGTAGAGCACAGGGCTGGGCCTCGGGAGACGTGGGTTGTATTCCCAGTTCTGCCACTGACCTGATGGGTGACTTTGGACAGCCACTTCCCTGCCCCGTGCCTCAGTTTCCCCTGTGTCTGGTCAATTCTGACTGGGACTTGCACTATCCAGCACCTAGTGGAGTAGATCCTGATCTCAGTTGGGTGCCCCTGTAACCCAAAGTGCACTAATAATAATCGGTATGTTTGCTGAGACATGCCCTGCGTTAACGGTATCAACAGAGAGCTAGATGGGCATTTTCAAACAGATTCATCAAAGCTGAGAAGTTCCATAGGACAGGTTCGGCGCTGATGACACCTTAGTTGGGAAAAGTTTCTCCGATTCAGGGTGGAATTTCTGGTAAACATGAGCAGCCCCAGAGAAGCCCACCTGAGATACAGGGGACCCAAGTTCAAGCCTCAGGAATGCTAGATTCAAACCAGGGGTTTGTACCTGGATCTTCCATGCCCGAGGTGAATGCCTGAGCCACCGATTATTGAAATCTCCAAAATATTCAGAGGGCAGAAAAATGATTTCCAGCCCCGCTCTAATCAGTACAGCAGGTAAAGATCACGAGTGAAGTTGACGTATTCTAACAAGCCCTGATCACTGTGGATAATAAATCCAATATGGCACCTCGACGAGCCAGGGGCCAAGCGTGGCGTCAGTAACTAGATTTGATTCGATTCGGTATCTCAGATACAGCGCGTGGCCGGGATTGCTAAAATACACCCCGTCCCCCGCCTCGGTACTGGGATCATGCCAGGTACTTTAGAGCCCCACAACTGGGTTTTCATAAAACCTAATCTGGACAGAAATGGTTTTTAATGACATTTGAAAGCAAATCCATAAAAGCGGGGTGTGCGATTTCTCCCCTCCGTTTAAAATATAAATACCCCTCTGTGGTATTGCCAGCCTGGGGAAAACCAACTTTGGCAAGGGCATGAGAACTCCAAAGCGAAACTAATCCGGTGACCAAATTCAGAGCCACCTATGGACGTCATGGCTGTGGGCATGCTGCGCCACCACTCCCAGAACTGCCCAGAAACAGAGCTCGGAGCCTCCTTCTCCTAACGCACCTGCCCCCTCATACCTGAGCTAAAGGAGAATCCCCATTGCATGCAAGCGCTATAGGGGCTAGGACACATGGCTGGGCAGTTCTGAATCCAGGCACCCCAATGCTCAGCTCCCCCATTCTCATCTCTCTCTGATCCCCAGCTTCTCCTGTCTCCATCCTGGTTCCTATTCTCCCCTCCCTCTGCTCCCCAGTCTCCCCCACATACATACCCCAAATCTAAAGGTGAATGCCCACAGGAGAAACTACTATCAGGCATCACCCCTCTTCCACTGCCCTTCCCCCCACAAATAGTGACCCAGATCCTGCCCCGCCCCAGCATCCCGGAGTAAATCCACAGGCCCCAATTCCCTACTGGTGTAAGCTCCATGGAAACTCACAGAGCTGGGTTGGTTTACCCCAGCTGAGAGCCTGGCCCAGAGACTCAATGGAGTCAGGCTTCGGCCTGGCGTCTGCTCCGAGCACATTCCCTGTGTGACGGGGCCGTGGGAGGCACCCAAACCAGTGGATTCAATTAAAAACCAGCCCGCGTGGCCAGTACTGGGGGAGAGCAGGCCTCATGCACACACACCCCCAGTCCCTCCCCCAGGGGATGTGTGGGAACGGGGGGAGCTCCCTGCTCTCTGACTGGCCCCGCACATCCGCCCCTGGCGCCCGCTAACAGGCCAGGAGAGGCCAGGGTGGGGATCTCCTTTCCCCTATGCCCCGTGCCCTTCCCTCCCCACAGCTCATCCCTGCCAGCCCGGCCCTCCCACCAGCCTCTCCCAGCCTGAGAGGACAGCGGGGTAATTAGCCATGGCTGGCATGTTCTCCTCCTTCGCAGGACTCCCGGCTTCATCTCGCCTCCCTCACTGCTCCCTTCTTTCCTTTTCCCTTTGTCCTCCTCCCTTCAGGCCCTGTCTGCGCCCTCCCTGCCAATCTGCTGCGCTAAAAGAAAATATGGGAAGGAAAAGGAATTTCAGTACATTCCTCCCTAACCGTGGCTGGCTGCAGAGTAATCAGCAGCGCGGGGGTGGCCCTCTCCCGGCAACCCTGACCCAGAACCTCGAGGGCTGGTCTGCATTAGCACGCAACTAGTTAAAACAACCAGGGCAGGAAACCTGGCAGCGCAGAGACGGGTGCTGCTGGAAAGACAGACACAGCAGCAGATGCAGGAACAACCACCAAAAGCCCAAACCCTCCAGCCGGGGAAGAGAAGTCGGTTCAGCTGCTTGGGGTGTGTGTGTGGGGAGGGGAGGGGAGGGGGGGCGGACTCAGCTTTGGGGAGAGTCAGGAGAAAAAGGGAATTGCCGACCCCTAATTGGAAGTGGGATTCTTCTTCACTTCCTGTCCTAAACTCTCCTGTGGTGTTTGCTGTGTGCTTGCAATCAGCTGCTGCGTTCCACCCCAGAGGTGGATGCATCTTAGTGGTGGAGCTGATTTCCTGCTGCCCTGCAAAGAGGGTGCTAAATGCAACCATTTTGACCCTGGTGGCTTTAAAACCCGCTTGGTGCTGGTATAAACAACTGCACGAGGCGCAGGACAACAATGAATCGGGTCCCACAGACTGATTCCCATCTCTCAGCACCTTGGGCCAACAGGTCACCTGGTTCACCATTACTCTAGGAGACGCTTTGCATCAGCTAAGCCACCTGGGTTAGCCACCTCGTCCTGCAGCCAGACACCAAAGCGCCCAGCCCTTTCACTGAAGTGCAGGCAGGTTACAGCTGCCGTTCCCCACTGGAGACCAGTCCTGCTATCGCTCACAAATGACACGAGTTTGCCGCTCTCTCCCTAGCCCCCGGCTTTTGTGCGCCGAGGACACAGAAGGCACTAGAGGCTCAGACAGATGTTCACATTTAACAAAGACATGATGGACGGAGCCTGATTCAGTGCCCGGACCCCCAAACTCTGCCTTTCTCTAGTCTACATCTGCAGCCCCACAAGTCGATGCTATGCCCTAGCGGCCTGGGGGCTACTTGCCCTGCAGTCCCCTTTCACGACAACGTAGGCGGGTAAGCGCTTTGGGGCAGGCACCATCTCCTAGTTACATGATTGTACAGCGCCTAGCGCCCTCGGGGTGCACCCGCAATGCAAATCATAAATAATAACGAGACCCCCCCCCCATTAAAGGCGCCTGGCTCTGGGAGGAGAGCACATGTCTTATCGCTGGTATTGTGCAAATTCAGGGTTTCTCGAGGGCTGGGGGGGGGTGCGTTGTGGGGTGACTCGGCCTGCCCCTCAGGGCGAACGGAAACAGGAAGATGCAAATAAAAGAGCCACTAACTACATCATGACTCCGACGCAGTCATGGCTGTGGAACAAGCCAGCTCTTGCCGCTCACACACACACACACATGCAGGGAATGGAAGCTTTTCTGGATCCCCAAGTGTTCCCTAAAGGAGCTCGGGGCACTGTTTGGAGAGACATTTTCGAAAGGCGAGCTAGCTTTTCCTCCAGCCCCGTCCATCCCCCCTCTGCACCCAGCAGGGCCTTAGCATGGGGAATTTGCTCGGGGAATCTTTCCCTTGGCACAATCCCCCTCCATCACCCCTCCTTCCCCTCTGGATTTTGTAAACCCTGCAGAGAAAATATGAAGCTGGAGCAGTTATCTCTCTCTTTCCCTCATGCTCTCTCTCTCTCTCCCTCGCTCTTGCGGTCAAAGCCCAGGGATGATCCTACAAGCCTGGAATTTGAGAAATTTCCTGCCAAGGCTCTCTGGAAGACTAGAGAGGGAAAGGAAACCTAATAATTAACCCTCGGCTTTCCACTCCTGCCTCCACTCTGCTGCAGGGGCTTGGGGGAAACCAAGCGGACTCGCCAAACAAGAGAGAGGCAGGCGATCTCATGCGGGGTTCAAACTTTAGGGGTGTCAGAAGCTGGGCTTGGGGGAGGGGTTGCCTGCTTCTGCAGAGCCTTTTGTTGCAAGCTGGCTCCTGCAAAGGGCAGGCCGGTTCCTGCTGGCTTCGCCAGGCCCTCAGCCTCAACCCCCTCGAAGCAGGATACCCGCAATCAGGGATATATTTTCCAAAGTGCTCCCAGCCCAGCGGGTGCTGAGCCCCTTTGAATAAAGGGCCTTTATTTTGGTGTCTGACTGGGAGCAGAACTCTGGGAAATCTGGGGCTGATCGTGGGGGAATCTCCTCCCCCTCCCCGACATTATAGTGACACAGACCCACACTAGTATCCATCCCAGTATCTGACGCTCCTTCCGCACAAGACACAATGGCCTCCGCTGACCGTTTAGGCTGCTAGACCGGGGCTCGGGAGACCAGGTTCAATTTCTTGCTCTGCTGCAAACTCCCTGTGTGACCTCAGTCAAGCCACACTGTGCCTCAGTTTCCCTACCTGTACCACAGGGTAACAGCCCTGCCTCGCAGGGATGTTGAGAGGATAAATACGTTAAACCTTGTGAGCTGCTCAGATACTACGGTAACAGAGGCCAGAGAAGTATCCAAGTACCCACAGTAGAGCCGGCGCTGAACAAAACTAGTTACTCCCTCCAGGAACTTGGAGTGACGCAGGCCCTAACAACGCTGGACTTTTCCGCCTAACACTTTGCCATGGGGGGTGCAACCTCTCCGCTGGGATATTTCACAGCATTGCCAGGGCCAAGCATTCCACAACCCAGAGGCCGACTCCAAAAAAAATCAGGAGATCGGCTTAAAAATCGGGAGATGTTTTCAAGAGGAGACGTGCTGCCGCCGCAGAGTGAGTGGACCTGGAGCGGGAGGTTCCAGAAGGGAAGCCGTTTGGTGCAACATCTGTAGCTCAGGAGAGCAAGCTGGTGGCCAGGCTGCTCCTGGAGTAATGCAGACCTCTCGGCACACACCACCCTGGCCTCTTTGCACACTCAGTAAAGACCTCTTTCTTCCCGCGCTCCCTGCCTAGCCTTGCTAACGAACCATGGTGGGAGAAGTGGGATTCTGAACTCACAGCCCTGTCTGCTGCATCACAGATTAGCGATGACACATAGTGACTGTGCTCAACCGCAGCCTCGGGTTGGCCAGCTTCTCACAGGGGCTGGGTGGGCCGAGCCGGTGATGCGTATAAACCAGGTGACTCAAACCCGGTTATCTCCCCCCACCCCAATCCAGGGCCTCGGAGGAGCAGATTGAAACCTGTTTACAGCTTGCCCCAGGAAATCCCAGACTTGTCCAAGTCTGTAGCCCGGCTCGGAGACCCCTGTAACACCAGGTCTCCCAGCACAAGCGGGTGCCGGCGGGGGGCGCAGCCACATTTGACCCACCCTGGAGGTTGCCGCCGATCCCAGGCTTGACGAGCCCGTCTGTCTGTCTGTCCCTGTGTCTCTCCTCTGCTTTCTGCTCAGCCCTGTTTTCATAGAAATGCCACAGTGCCCTGCGAAGGGGCTTCTAAACTTTCCCAGCCATTCAGGGGATGCTGATGAGCATCTCGCTCTCTTCCTCCCTCTCTGCTCTGCCTCCATCATCCCAGCTGGTGGTCCTGATCCTGGTTCCCGGCCCACCCCTGGCTCCTCGCTAACACACAGACCCATTTTGTTTCAAGCCTTGACTCAACATCAAAGGCGACTTCCCAGCCCACTCCCCCACCCCATCTCCTCTGCCACAGCTCAGCGCTCCGCCGATCCCTGTAATCTCCCAGGTAGGAATCAAAGCCCCCTGCTTCTCCATTCCCATCTGCAGGATTTGAGTCAAGCAGCCCCCAAAGGCCCCTTAGACAAAGCTGCATCCCCCACCAACTGGGTTTAGGGCCTCCCCCAGCTTCTCCTTTATCTTTACAGGGAGAGGAGTGAGGTGTCTGGGGGGCAATGGGGGAGAAATCCGGGGTGTGGGGGGGGGAAGAGGTTAGAGACAGACCCTGGGGAGACAGAGTGGGGGCTGGGGATCCTGAAAGAGAAAGGGGAGGGAAAGCAAGATCTAAACCAGTGCTCTCTCTCCTCCCTCCCAAGGTAAGGGCAGACGCAGGGTCTCCCAGACAGAGGAACCCCAAGCCACCTCTTGAATCTGCACCCACGTTAGATAATCAAGAGATGGACCCGGAACAAACCTGCCTCCCCAAATGCTCGCAACACCGAATGTCCAGGGGAGCCGGTGGACAGGGCATTTCTGCTCCTGGACGCACTGGCAGTTGGTGGCAGGGATCGGGCCCCTGAGCAATCTCCTGCCACAACCCACGGGGACAGTGCGGGGGATGGCAGGCAATTCCTGCTGCTGCCTGAACTCACTGTCCGATCTCACCTGCACAGAATAACCCTTATTGCACAGCGGGGGAGAGAAAGCGAGGGCTTGTCCACACTACAGGGGCTAGCGTGGCAGAGCCCCGGTGCCATAGCTACGCTGGCACAACCATATCGTGCAGACGCAGCCTACGCTGACGGACCAGGTTTTGGAAATCCGCCTCCCCAAGCGACAGGAGTGAGTTTCGACAGAAGCCTTCTGAGCGTTCGGTTGGCGGAGCTCCGGGCTGTGGATTTTGCACGGCCACGTGCGAACGCTGGAGCTACGTCGACCTAAATTTTAAGCGTAGGCCAGGCCTGAGGCACAAAGAGATGCAGCAACTTGCCCGGGCTCATGCAGCAACTTGGTGGCAGAGTCCTGACGCCACCCATTCTATCCTCGGCCAGAAAAGCCATGCTTGCTTCTCCCACGCCGATTCGGTCTGTCCCCCACCCACGGCCAGAGCAGGAACAGAGCACCACGGGACGGGACCATCTCCATGGGGCTGGTTTTGACCAGAGATGCCGAAATGGCATCGATTTGATTTGCATTTAAAAAGGGGACTAGCTGATCTGAAACGCACGAGTGGGACTGCTTACGAGATTGAAGACCGGCAAATTTCACCCAGCCCCCTGGGAAATCCCCTTTCCGCTGTTGGAAGCTTTTTTTTTACTGTTCATTTGAAATTCACTTGCAAGTAAATAAAACAGAGAGAAGAACTCTGCTCCCCACCTCAAAAGGTTAATGAGGATCAGAGCGGGGGAGTTCAGAGTTCAGAGTTGCTCATCACTAGGGAGTTAGGAAAATGCATTCCCCTGGGGCATGGAAACCAGCCCTGCTTTGTTCTTGGGAATCTTCTGACTAACTGTGACTTTGGAAGTTTCATCCCCCCCAATCTGATAAGTCACAGGGTATTTCATCTCCCTGCAGAGACACCGTCCCCACCAGGTCTGTCAATGGGACTCAAAGCAGCCAACCCCATTGATTCTGCAAACCTGGGGACCCAGACCCAGGAGGTTCTGATGCCAAAACACCCAGCCACAGACTTCCCAGAGGGAGGAAAAATAGCCCCTGCTGGTTCAGATGCTTTGAACTCCCTTTGGGGCGGAGATCGGAGGAATGGCGTGTGGCATATTTCCATTGATTTCAAGGAGCTATGGATTAGGCCCTGACTTTTGTATCGTCCTCTAGTGTCCAGCCCCTGGAAAAGATAAAAGACCTACTACTCCAATCTGCAGCTTGCTGGGGGAGTCCTCCTTTAGCTCAAGTGGGCAGAGCCTGTCTTTGCAGACATGAAGAACACGGATTCTAATCCCCTCTCCCCAAATCTACATGCTCCTCATTCAGCACCCCTGCCTGACATACCCCAGGGGGGCTGGGAGCAAGGGGCGGGCGGGGAAAGGAGGGAGGACAGAGCCTCCACTCATTCAAGGACTTTATTACTTTGGGGAGGGCGGCTGTGGATGGGGAGGGTGGAGAAAAAAAAGGGTCTGGAGCCCTTAACAATGGCAGAGCCAAGAGAACCTGCTGTCTGTTACTTAATTATCTCTGAATGGGTTTGCTCATGCCTTTAAACATTTACTCCGATTGGGTTGCTGCCTGCCATACACACACACACACTTTGCCTATCTCCTTTTCTGTGCTGTTTCTATGGAAACCCCTCCAAGGCATACAACTGCTCTCTGATTTGAAATAAAAGTTTTTTCTCCCCCCCCTTCCCCTTTACTAGCCTGTCTCGCCCTCTCCCTCTTTCCCCCCTTATTTTGATTTCCATTTGGATTATAACCCCCCCACCCCCCCGTTGCTATGGCAACATTGGCAACCTGTTACATTCCAGCCTGTGGAAGAAAAGGACGGGGGTCCCCCCCTTTTTCTTTGTAAAGTGTCGGTTTGTTTTCCCAAATACAGCCGGCCAGCGCGATACACGTGGAGGGGCTCGCGTCCCATGGACACTCCTCTTTGCCACCAAGCAGGCATGAATGAGAACGGCCCCCTTCCCGCTTTGGGGCCCCTTTACCCTTGCAAAGGGGCCTCGTGGTCAATGAGACTCAGGCCTGGAGTGGCGGGGAAGGGCGGACAGCCGGACGACAGACAAAGAGTAGAGTCAATGCAAACTGCTCCTTCTTCTGATCTGCCCTGCTGCTGTACTGGTAGAAGTTATCTGAGCAAGGAGCTGACATTCCCTATGCTGGGAAAAGCGGAGGGTTATGTTCGTAGGAGACAAAATGAAGCATGGCTGTACACCCTGACAAAAGGCGAGCTTTGCAAGAACTAGTCCAGAGCAGGCCGGAGGGTAGGAGATCCCGGGTCTGAGGCTGAAAGAACTAGGTTGTATCTGTCTGACCCACACACACCAGTTCTGCATTGTTAGAGTTGGCCGAGCTGGCGGAGAGTGGAGGGAGGGAGGGCGGATGGTTTTCCCAACCTGCAAAAAATGTTCCCATCCTGAAGTGGGACGAAAAGTTGAAATCGCAAAAATGTTCATGCTCTGAAAAGGCATTCAGCTCATTTTGAAATGTTTGTTTCGGGTTTTTCAACCATTTTCTATTTTGATTTAAAAAAACCAAACGGGAAGGAGCTGACATTTCAAAGCGGACCGCCATTTCGAACGGGGAAAACCCGCATTTTTCATTTTGAAACTGTTCTGCTAACTTCCAAGCTGTGTGTGTCGGGCCCTCCCCTTTCCCGTGAAAAGTTTCGGTTTAGACAAATCTGCATTTTCTGGCCCAAAATTAAAAATAAAAATAAATTCCCAACCAGGTCTGGTGTTTGGGATGCTGACGCTGACAGAAAAGGCAGTTTCAGGAGCAGGTCGTGATAGTCGCTATTCACTAGGCCATGCTGCCTCTAACCCTGGCCTTGCTGAGAACTTTCCTGGGCAGTTGCCTGCCCTTCTCGGGAAGCAGGCAGGACTGGACCCTCTGAATAGTGGCGGGACAAAGCTAAGGTGGGGGGCTGCTTTCTCAAGGCGGCCTCTCCCCCTTTTTCTTTCCCGCTCACCCACGTTTGTCCAGGCAGCTGGGTAACAGTCTCTGCCTGGCCTGTGCTGGTCCAGCAACCCTTCCCACATCTTCCCTTGGCTCACGTGTCTCTTTCCCCCCCATCCCACCCTCCACACACCCAGGCTAGAACGTGAGGGGCCTCTGGCTGCAGGGCCTGGCCCAGGGCCCATCAAACTAATGGTAATCTGCTAATTTCAGGGAGGCTTTGGATCAAGTGTGTGGATTGGGATCCCTGTTAGCTGCAGCAGCAGTAGTAGAGCCCTTATCTTCTGTGAGCTGCAGCCTGTAGAGGGAGACAGGATAGCAGAGAAGGCCGATCTATTACACCTCACCTCTTCCCCCCCCACTTTCCTCTCCTCCATCCCTTCTTCTCGCCTTCCCTCTGTTCTCCCGCCCACTCTCCACTCAGAGCAGGAGGTTATGAAAATGAGCCGTGTGCCCAGGAGACTGTAATTATCTGCTAAGTGTGAAAGCCAGAGTGATTAATTAAGAGATAATAAAAAGAAAAGGAGGCTAGAGAGGGAATAACGGATGCTTTGATGATAAAACCTGAGGTAAGGCAAGCAATTAGGGGAATCTTTATGGAGAGTTAGCTATAATCCCTGAGTTACCAGCACCAAACGCCAGCCAGTGCGGGAGTGGGGGGGCCGCGTGCCGGACAGACATCGCCTCCTATGGGGACGCAGCCACGGCATGAGGCGGTGCGTATCCATGTGCAAGGGGGCACGAACGAGTGTGTGTTCCTAGGTGGGCGTGTCCCGTGGGGGCATCTGTGTACCCATGTGGGACACAGGACACCTGGGTTCCAGTCCATCCTCTGAGTCAGGAAGAGCAGAACTTGAATTGGGTCCCACCCAGCGTCCAATCACCAGGCGCTTGGCTGCCCTGGGGTAGGTCTTTTTCTCCCTCTGGCTTTTCATGAACGATTCCAAAAGGTCCTGGGAAATTCTTCAAAATCTCCAGCATTTTCATAGGCTGGGAAAACCGTTTCCCCGCCAGCTTGTGCTCCTGGGTCTTACTCCCCGCTGCAGGCGGCAATGTGGGCTGGTGGTTACAGCATGCGGGTGCCGGAGGAAGCGGCAAGGTTTCTGGGTTCTAGCACTGGTTCTGCCGCTGAGTCCCTGGGTGACCTTGGGCAAGACACTTCCCCTCCCCGTGCCTCAGTTTCCCCAACTGTAAATATTTACCCAGCTCCTGGGTAAATTCGCTAATGGTTGCAAAGGGCTTTGATCTCCCCAGCTGGCAGGCGCCAGAGAAGGGCAAAGCATTATTAATATTTAACGGCATTAGAAATCCACCCCGCCGGCTTTCTGCCTGTTCCTGTGCTGTGTGGCACAGCTGTATGTGCGGGGGGCGGGAGGGGGAGCCCAGGGAATCTCACCACAAGCTGGGGAAGTGGATTGCAAGCTGCTAGCTCCCGTGGCACCTCCTCGCACCCGGCTGATCAGCCACGCCCACGACGCGTGTCGCTCTGCGCTGGCCTCCTCATTCGCCCGCGCTCCCTCCCTTGACGTGCCCGGGGATAACGATATTTGATGCTACATGGATTTCTACTCTGGGAAAGTCACGTTTCCCCAGGCCTCGGCCCGGGGGGAACCTGCTAGCGCCGCTCACAACCCGACAGGAGCCTCTGGGCCCGGCACTTCTACTCTCCCTGCTTCCCACCACCCCCGTGCCTTGCACGGCAGGCCTGCAGATGCCCACGGCTTGCTAGCTCCTTCCCCACCGGGCTGCACGGCGCATGGGAGCCGGCGGTGGCTTTTTGCTGCACGCCAATCTTGATCTCCCCGGGCACAACCCAGGGAATAGGCTGGGACAACCAGGGAGCAACAGAGGGCTTGATTTGGAGGGAACAGGGAAGGGACCCCAAAGCTGCTAACTCTACTGCTCTCTATTCGCTGCGTCCCCCACCTCCGTGTTGGGATTCAGCCTCCAGAACAAGGGAGATGCGACAGGACCCAGGAATCCGGGCTCCTCTGCTGACGCCCATTATCCTAGGCGGGGCGGGGCCCAAAGTGCAGTTAGCGGCCCCATTGGGTGACAACAGGCACTGCAGGCCCCGCCTTGGGATCTAGAGCCAAAGAGGATCACAGGGGCGGTCTGCCTCCAGCAGCCTCAGCAAAGAATCCCCTTTGTATTCACCACAGCCCAGTCCTGTCCGCTGCGGGGCCAAGGCCCCTGGAACTCCTGAGATGCCAGCATTTGTTCTGACCTTCCCTCACAAACGGCTCTGGGGCTCAGGCCGGCTATAACGGCAACCACCCCCTGCGTTCGCTGCAGAATCGGGGCAAGGACTCTGGGTCTCTTAGGAGGTTGGAGCTCTTCGCCTGGCGGGCTGTTCTAGCAATTCCCACCTTTGCTTAGCAAGGACTCCCCCAAAATGGTATCAGCAAGTCTACGCTGAAAAGAGGTGTAGCACTGGAGCTAGCAGGGAATCTCCCCTAGCTGGTAGCACTATAGGGCTTATGACACATAGGGGGACATTTCAGATTCCTTCCAATAGAGGGTGGCACACGCACATGCCCAACACACACACACTTCGCCACAATCGGTCCCCTTTCTACTGATCAAACTGGGTCTCCAAGGCGACTTTGTTTCTTTCCCTGCCCTCTCAGCCAAAAGGAATCATAGGCGGAGATCACAGCCCTGCAGGAGAGGCTGCAAAGCCACCCACTGGACTGACAACAGGGCCTAATGACAGAGAGAGCAAGAGCGCCCCAAGCGAGCCAATGCCCGCAGCGATAGCCTAGGAGAGCGAGCTAGAGGGCAAGCCCAGGCAAACACACGCGCCAGCCCAGGGAGGCGAGCGCAAGGGAGGAAGAGCTGGGGGAACAAGAGGTCGAGTGACAGGACCCTGCCAGGGAAGTGAGCGAGCAAGAGCACTGGGCCAGGGGAGTGAGCGAGGGCTGGAGGCCCCGAGCGTACCCTTGCTGCCGGGAACTACAGTGGCCTCACCCCGGAGTGCTGGCTGGCTCCAACCCCCCCGCCGGGATTTAAGCCCTTTAATCCCAGCGTGCCCCGGCTGGTCTCACTCAGGGTCCCAATTTCCTAAGTGGCTTTGAGTGGAGGGGCTGGGAGGGGCTGAGTGCTGGAGATGTGGGTGGGAAAGGAGGCTCCCTGGGATATTAAAATGGGCAGGAGAGCAAGAAATCTCGGACTCAAGGCAGGGGATGGAATTTGCTGGGTCAGCCCCCACACAGCCATGGTGACACGCTGTCCATTAGCTCTAATCCTCCCTTCCAGAACAGGGTCAGCACTGAGCCATCCCGGCTGCTCCGAGTCCCCCCATCCCCTCCTGCCACTTCCGAGCCACCAGTCCGTTCCCCGGCGAAAGGGGGCTATTGCAGCTGGTATCCTGCCTCCTGTGCCCTATGGAGTAAGGGCAATCTCACGACCCCAACATGCTTTTCAAAGTCCGCGCTGCATGCTGGGATTGCTTCCCCCACCTCTGGAAGGCAGCCACCTCTGGGGTAAGATACAGCAGCTGGTTAACAGCACAAAGCAACGCTGTCCAGGGATCAATCACCCAGCCCTGAAAGACAGCCACCTCTGGGGTGGAGCGCAGCAGCTATTTAAAAGCATGAAGCCATGCTGCCTGGGGATTGCTCTCCCACCGCTGAAAGGCAGCCACCTCTGGGGTGGAGCGCAGCAGCGATTTCACAGCCACGCCAGAATGGAGGAGGGCGAACAATCAACTTGTGCCTTCACACGCGAGGGTGGAGGACCCTTTGAATGGTTCAATCCTGCTCCCGTTGAAATCAACGGCATAATCTGCATTCGCTTTAACGGCGCAACATCGCTCATTTGCAACAGTGCAAAGATGATGCAAAACCCTAACATGCTGGGGGGCAGGGTTTCCCACCTGCATAGGACTGTGCAAGAGGATCAGGCGAGGCTGCATCTGCTGGAATCCAAAGAACCCGTTAACTGGACTTGGCTTGTTCAGAGGGCCAGTGCGGAAGCCCAAGGGTTGGGGCTGGCCGAGAGCTGTCAGGCTGAAGGCCCCAATGCCCTGAGGAACAAGACAGGGGGCTAACACCAGCTGGAGCAGGGCTGATCCCAGGGAGTCCTGACTAGACATCTGCAGCAGGATCTGGGAACTATAGAAGGAACTATAGGATCTATAGAAGCCCTGGAGCTTGGGGTGGAGGGGGAGGGAAGCATCCCATGGGGAGAGAGCTGGGGAAGGAGGTGTTGTCAGCAGGGGGGCAGGCGACAGCTTCAGGGTGGAAACCCTGCGGTTCTCAGAGGTTCCATGGGCGGGTGTCTTCAGCCCCAGAGCAGGGGGAATCTCACCCCTTTCAGCCCAGTTTTGCTTGGGGGAGGTTGGTTTTTTTCACTCGGCTTGTTGGAACGCAAAGCACGAGCCTTCGGGGAGCCGAACGGAGCACAGCTCGAGGGAGTGTGGGGAGAGGGTGGCAGCAGGCAGCGGGGGCTACTTGGAGGTCGCCCTCTAGTGGCTGTCCACGGACTGGATAAGAGGCCTGCTACCGCTGCTAGCTGAGGGAGCGCACCCTTAACTCAAATGGGCAAGCCCTGTGTTTTTGGACTGTGAGGCTGAGGGCTCTAACCCTGTCCTCCCAGGAGTCGGGGAGAACTGTCTCTACAGCAAGTGGATTTTGTTACCATCAGCTGCTGGCTTTCCTAACCAAGAGTCACTTGCAACCAGGATGCTGGGCCCGGACGGACGGCGGCAGGCCGGTGGAGTGTGCGAAAGACAGGGCTAGCAGTGGGTTCTCAGGGACCAGCCACTCCGCTGAGCTCTCTGTGGGGAAGTAATCAGAGCAACGGCCTGGGAGCCAGGACTCCTGGGTTCCATTTCTAGCTCCACCACTGGCCTGCCGTGTGACCTGGAGCAAATCACTCCCCGACTGCATGCCTCACTTTCCCCACCTGGAAAGTGCAGCTGATCGTACCAGCCCCTGCCCTACGTGGCTGGAGGTGAGGATTGATCAGCTGCGGTGTGAAGGGAGATCCCCCAGTCCAAGGCACTGATATTATCATGGATGGGTCCGATGCCCATTGATCCCCAGGGACAGTTTGCATTTGCAGTGAGCCACGGGCCTGAGCCGCTGGAGTGGAACAGGGTGGAGGGAGCTGGACCCCATCACTCATTTCCCCAAGCAGAGGGATCCTCCGAGAAGTGCTTGTCTGGCCAGCCCTGCCTCTCATCTCCCCTCCCCTCCCCTAGGCTCCACTAACCCTGCTTTGCTTTGCCGGTGCCCAGCCTGCCTGGAGTCCGCCTTGTGCCCGGTTTCTGGAGGGGTTTCCCCTGTCACAGCCACGGCCATGCGACCCCCCACTGCCTGTACCGTCCCCCGCACAAGGGTCTAGGGATCTGGGCTTTGCCACCTCTGCACAAGGTAGCACAGCCTAGTGGACAGGAGCTCATCTGGCTCCCAGAAAACCTAGGTTATTCCCAGCTATGCCCGGGGCCCGCACATCCGCCCCAGGGAATCCAGCTCTCCTGCAGCCCCCCCCCCCCCCCATTTCCCTCCTGCTGCTTTCAGAGCCCGGGCATGGCAACGACTGCCTGCAGTGGAGGGAATTGATCTGGAAAGGCAGACGGGCCCATGGTTCCAGCCGGGTGGCGTGTCACATTTGCGCGGGGGCGGGGGGAGAAAGGCCTGCCGTGGGTCAGCCGCAGAGGGGGAGGAGAAGAGGCTGCTGGGGGTGGGAGTCAGAGACACGGGGGTTACGTTCCAGAGCACCCAGCGGAACCGGGCTGGAGTCCCCGGCCAGGAGTCAGGTCAGGTTATTGGGGCTGGACAGGACAGCAGGAAGCTATAAACCAGCCCTGGGGCCGCTCACACATAGAGGACAAGACAAGGGGACCAAACCCTTCATCCTCCTCCTCTTTCTCTGCTGCGTTGGGCAGAGGGATGGGGGGAAGGGGAGACGTGGAGCTGAACAGCGACGTCCTGGTGGCAGGGGGGCCGAGGAGCAGCCTGGCCAGCCCCTGCCAAGCCGCCAGGAGACGGAGAGATGGGAATGTTTGCAGCCTGTGTGCCCCGTAAGTGGGCCACCCCAGGGAGAGGGGCTGGGCTGTGGGGCATCGCTTTCCCCCTACACACACCAGGAAATCGACACTGGGCATGACAAGATGCCCCTTTAACCCTCACACCGCCAGCAGGCTGAGAGCAGGCTAGGACAACGGGGATATGGCGAGAGCGAGCAGACAGACGGACACGCACAGGGCCACCCCTCCACCCCGCATTGTATTCCTCCAGTCCCTAAAGACTGCAACCATCCGGGGGGGGCCTCTCCCTCCTCAACCCCGTGCTGGCCCCCACGCTGGGTAAGGGAAGCCATTTGCCCCAGCACAGTGTTTACCCTATAGCCACCCCCACCCCGATGCCAGCTGCTCCCCCAACTGCCCCGTGGAGCCGGCAGGCCGGGCTTTAGGGGGCCCCTGGAGGTCAGGGCGGCTGGCAGGGAAGTGGCACAGGCAGCAGCCGGCATGCGTGGGCGAGTGAGGGGGGCCGCCGGGCGCCGAGTTTTTACACAGCACTAATCAATCTGCAGTCAAACTGCTATTACCGCCCGCGCAGCGCTGAACAATATTTACCTGCCGCTCGCCGGGGGGCGGCTGGCACGGAGGGGGGAAGGGAGCCGGCGACGCAGCAGCCACGCACACGGGGGGCCGAGCTCTCCGCAGGCACGGAGTCTACTCAGGTCTGAAACCACGTCCTGCCAGCTCCTTGCCTGCTTCCCCGGGGGAGAGACTATCTATCCGCACTTCTGCCCGCTGTCTGTCTGTCTGCACCTCCACCCCGTCCATTCATTCATCCATCCATCCACACCCCCACCCTTCTGTCCACCCGTCCCTCCGCACCCCCACCCCTCTGTCCATCCATCCTCCATACGTCCCCCCACCCCTCTGTCCGTCCATCCATCCTCACCCCCACCCCTCTGTCCATCCGTCCCTCTGTACCCCCACCCCTCTGTCCGTCCATCCCTCCGCACCCCCACCCCTCTGTCCATCCATCCTCCATACGTCCCCCCACCCCTCTGTCCATCCATCCATCCTCACCCCCACTCCTCTGTCCATACGTCCATCCATCTGCACCGCCACCCCTCTGTCCATCCGTCCATCCATCTGCACTCCCACCCCTCTGTCCATCTGTCTATCCATCCCCATAAATACCCCTCTATCTAACAACATATATAGATTCTTATACTGCCCTCAGCTCTGTAATATCTGATCCATCCCTATATATACCCCTTTAATTATCCATTCCTAGGAACACCCCTCCATCTAACCAGCCAGCCATCCACCCCCCACATGTGTATCTATCTATCCCAATCCACCATACACCCCGTCTGTCTATCTATCTAACCGGACTGAATAATGAAAATATTATTCACCAGTAATGTATTCACTAGCTGATGAAAACAGTTACCTGAATAAACAACAAGATCAATAGAATTTATCCACCTCTTTCTTTCTTTCTCACTCTCGGTGGCCAAGGATCTACCCTGGTATGTTCCAGTCCTAGCGATTCTGTCCTAATTGAGGCCAGGGACGGCGCCCTGGTCCCTGCTCTGGGAAGCCAGGTCTGGGGTCATGAAGGATGGGATGGGGATTAAAGGCACAGGAACACGTTTGTTCATTGGGACTGGAGGAGAAGGCAAACCCCACGCTGAATGGGAGTATGAGCTCTTTGTAACCTTTCTCTTCTCGGGTATCTGTGGCAGGGGATCACAAACCTTGACTAAGACCTCACAGCCCCCCTGGAGGTGGGTTTATCACTATTTCACAGACAGCCCAGAGGCCGCCCTATAAATGCAAGGAAAGCAGGCCAGAAAAGGGACCCAGGAGTCCTGACACCTAGATCACCCTGCGCTACCCACTAGACTCCACTCCCTTCCCAGAGCTGGGGATAGAACCCAGGAGTCCTGGACTCCCAATTCCTCCTCCCCCTTGCAGGATGTGAAGTGCCCGGGCGGTGACACATGACAAAGGATCTGTGACCAGTTTACCATAGCTCGCCCTGTTGCATGGCAGCACTCCCTCTTCCTTCTGTCTAGCTGCCATCTGGGGTGCAAGATCAAAGCATTTTATGCATGTGTTTCTGGTAGGGGGAGGGATTTGGGAAGCACGTTCCCCCCCCCAGTATTTCCAAGCAATATGAAGCACACTCCTCCTCTCTACCTCCCCTAGCCCAAACTCTGCCCTAGCCACTTCCCACCCCCATGGGTTGACACCCCCCACCTCCCGAAGCGCACACACTTCTCCTGATTAGCTGTAGTCTTTGCTATTGCAATTTTGCTGTTCTTCCCTGAAAGGAAGGGAAGGGGGGGGGACCCACACAGAGAGAAAGGGATAAAGAATCACCCGGAAAATGAATAAATATTTCAATTTGAGGCACAATCACAGCGAGTGATTGAAATGGGGGGAAGAATAATGGGTTTCATTTAGATAAGATACAGAAAATTATTTAGTGAGAAATGAAGAATGATGAAACCCATTCAACATCTTTGTGTGTGTGTGTGTGCGTGAGCTCAAACCACATGAATGGCACAGATTCCCCCCCTCCGTCCTTTCTCCCCCCCCCCAATACTCCAGCACTTCCCCCACCCCTTTCTCCATCTATCAAGCTCATTTATATAAATCTCCTGGGGGGGGGGGGGAAATCACAGTTTTCCCAATCACTCTGCAACCCCCAATCCCTGCTCCGTTTCTCCCCAATAACAACCCTGAAGGAAACCCCCTCCTGCCCCAGACCAACCCATCCAAACAGCTTCCGAAGGAGGAGGTAGTCGGCAAGAGAAAGAAACTTACAAGAATCCCCATGCACACCCCGCAAACCCTGGAAAAATAACCCAAGTGGCTCCCCTGGTGTCATGCAGAGCCGTGGGGAGCAGGGAGAAAAACGGGGGGCGGAGGGGTGTTAATTCGAAAGGGAATCAAAACAGATCGCCAAGCCTCCTCTTTCCCAGAATCCTGCTTCCTAAATCGCCAGCCCTGCTTAGCCATTCGCCTCCCCGAGGGGTATGCTTCCCTGCCACCCTCTGGACCAAATCCTCCCCAGGAGTAAATCAGACTCAGCCCATTTGCCCCCCTCACGCTGCTTTCCAAGAGTTAGATTTATAAAAAGGGAAATATTTCTGCTCTCTCCTGCAACCGTCTCCCCCCACCCCACCCCCACCACCTTCCCTCCAATTAAATCCACATGTCACAGTTTGGGGGGGGGAAACTGTAGCTTTTGTTCCTTCCATTGAAGTAAAGACCCATGGTGGTTCCCGGAGTCTTGCAACGGGGCTGGGGGTGGGGGCTGGGGGTGGAGGATGAGACGTATTTATCCTGCCCTGACCCCCCCCCCCCCCCCCCCCCGCCCTTCCAGTGTAAGAGCCTTTCCCCCCCCCCTTTAAACCCCTGTTTGTCTCATTTTCTTCCCAGCATCTTAGCAACGCTCCCCCCCACACCCCTTTTTAAATGAATGCTGTAGCAGGAGGGACCTGCAGGCATTGGAGGCCTCTGTATCCAGAGCACGGGGACGCTGGCAGGGCCAGGGCCCTTTGCCAACTGGCCCCCACAGGTGTTTCATCCCCCTCCAGCCCCGCCTTTGGTGGAGGCTATTTCGCCCCAAGAGGAGGTGGTGGTCCCGCAACACAGACCCCCAGAACCAGCCAACTCATGTGCCCGCCAAGCAGCCAGCAGTTGGGAAGGAGGCAGCCTGGCCAGCTTTGCCTTTGAGGCACTAGCTTGGAACTTGGGCAAGTCTCTCTAGGCCTCAGTTTGCCCCCTCTGTAAAATGGGCCTAAGGGTCTTGTCCTATTTGGACTGTGAGCGCTTGGGGCAGGGACCGTCTCAACTGCCTCTGCGCAGCGCCTGGCACAACCGGCCCGCTGAGTGGGACCGCACGACAAACAGCAATAACACCTTCCGGGCAAGATCAGAAGAGGGGACGTGTTCCTTCCACCCACCCTGGCAGGGCTTGGATTTCTTACTTTCCAGTGGGAGCCCAGGGCCCCTCCATTTCTCTGAGACGCAGCTCAGCTCTCTGTCTGCAAGGAAGGACCAGACCTGAATCTTCTAGCTCTACAGGTCCCTGCGACCAGCTAGATAAACAACCCCCAGCAGCCTTATCTGCCAGAAATCTCCAGGCTCAGGCATTCCTGGGGGAGCTGAGACATCTGCAGAAGGAGGCTGAGTTGCTCCTTTAGCCGGGGGAATCTTTCCCTTTCCGCCTCTACCACACACACCCCAATTCCCCCGCCCCACACACAACCCTGCCCCTGGGGAGAGATCCCACCACACACCCCNCTCCCCCGCCCCACACACAACCCTGCCCCTGGGGAGAGATCCCACCACACACACCCCAGCTCCCCCACCACACACACAACCCTGCCCCTGGGGAGAGATCCCACCACACACCCCAGCTCCCCCGCCCCACACACAACCCTGCCCCTGGGGAGAGATCCCACCACACACACCCCAGCTCCCCTACCCCACACACAACCCTGCCCCTGGGGAGAGATCCCACCACACACCCCAGCTCCCCCGCCCCACACATCTCGCTTGGAGTCACAGACAAGACGCCCCTGCTCCAAACACAAATTCCCCTTTTTTCCCCTTTGCTGCGACATCAGCACNCGCCCCACACACAACCCTGCCCCTAGGGAGAGATCCCACCACACACCCCAGCTCCCCCGCCCCACACATCTCGCTTGGAGTCACAGACAAGACGCCCCTGCTCCAAACACAAATTCCCCTTTTTTCCCCTTTGCTGCGACATCAGCACAAGGCATCCCAGGAAGGGTCCCCACCCGGATCGAGGAGGGGGCACCCGGGACTCCAGTCCAGCTAGTCCCCCCCCACCCCGAAAACCACCCCTGGCTTCCCGCAAGTGGGCACAGAGCAAGGTTTAATGCTGACTCCCAGGCTTCCCAGACAGGGGCTCCGTTTCCTGGAATGCTCCTTGCACCAGGAGAGCCCCAGCTGTTCTCCAGCCAGCGGTTTGGCCTGGGAGCCGCTCCCCAGCGTGTGTGTGTGTGGGGGGGGATTCCCGGGAAAGCAGCCCCCCCCCCATGCACCCCGCGAGGGGCTAACCCCGCAGAACTTGTACAAACACGGTTCGGACCCCCCCCCCTTTATAACTTGAAATCGCAGCCTCTCCCCTGCCCTTCCCCCCACATTCCCCCGTCCCGCTCTCTCCTCCCCTTCCTTGGCATCCGTGTGACTCTCCTCTCTGCCATTCCTCCCTCTCTTCCTTCACTTTCCCCCTTCAGCCTTCCGGGCCCCCCCTCCCCGCTCTTTTTGCCACAAAACTTTTCTCTGAGCAACACAAATACATCAATAAAAGGGCAACAACCAAGGCTACCCACCAGTGTTACACCGGGGGGGGGGGAGGACTGGAAGCGGCTCCCCCTTAACCCCCCTTAACTCCCCCCCAGCTTT
>NC_048321.1:11041558-11136400 GCF_013100865.1 Trachemys scripta elegans
CTCTCAGAACAACCCACCAGTAACTTGGGCCAAAGGGGGGGGGATGTGGACAGAGGCAGAGGGTGATGGACGGGGGGGAGATCCTGGACATGGGGGAGGGGATCATGGGGGGGGGGATATTTTTGACATGGGGGGGCAGATTCTCGGCAGAGGATGATTGACGGGGGAGGGGTGTCCTGGACATGGACAGGGAGTTTTTGACATGGGGGGCAGATTCTGGGCAGAGGCACAGAGGGTAATTGACTTGGGGGGCAATCCAGGACATGGGGAGGGGATCATAGAGGCGGGGGGTATTTTTTACAGGGGGGGCAGAGGCACAGAGGGTCATTGATTTGGGGAGGAAATTCAGGACATGGGGAGGGGATCATAGAGGTGGGGGATATTTTTTACAGGGGGGGCAGAGGCACAGAGGCTGATTGATTGGGGGAGAGAAATTCAGGCTATGGGGAGCAAATTCTTGACATGGGAGAGGGGATCATAGAGCTGTTGGGGGGAACAGATTTTTGACATGGGGGTCAGATTCTGGACAGGGACACAGGGTAACTGACTTTTTGGGGGGCAGGGGGAATCTTGGTGTGGGAGGGAAATCTTGTCATGGGGGAGGGGATCATAGAGATGTAGGGGTGGCCGGGGGGAGTTTTTTGAACACAGGGCAGAGTCTGAACAGAGACAGAAGATGTTGCAGGGGGAGGGAAGATCCTGGATTTGGGGGGGTCCTAGAGGGATGGGGCGGGCAGAACTTGGGCAGGGAGTAGGATCCCTGATGCAGAGGTGGGATCTTTGAGAGGAGGGGTGAATTCTGGAGGTGGGGGATCCTGGACGGGGGGGGAATCTTCGAATCAGCAGGGGGAATCCTTGATGGGGGGGAGACTTTGATGGGGTGGGGGAGGGGATCTTGGATGTGTGTTGGGGGGATTCTTGACAAAAGGGAAATGTGTGTGTGTGTGGGAGGGGGGGATCCTGGACATGGGGGCTAGGGAATTCTGCACTGAGGGGTGGGAAGAGGAGATGGGGGGGGTGTCAGACTTTCATCTTGGCTCAGCCAGCCCCTCCCCCACTCTGCACCACTCCCCCATTCACCCTGTTCCCTACAGAGCAATGGAAGTCCCCTGAACCCCCATTTTCTTGCACATGAAAACAGGCCCCCTCTCTAGCTCCAGCCCAGCATCCTTTGGGGGGGGGGCAGGGGGAGGAAGGCCTGGGCTCTGTGTTTTTAAAGGGACAGGATACCCCTTTGCCCTCATTTCACTTTGGCTGGGAGTGCCCAGGACACACACAGACAAGGGGAGCGGGGAGCTAATATCTGTCTTTTATTGGACCTACTTCTGGTGGGAAGAGAGAGAAGTTTTTCAGCCACACAGAGCTCTTCTTCAGGCTGGGAAAGGTGTCCTCCCCCCTCACAGCATCATGCAAGGTGTTTAGCATAAGGGTAGAGTGGCCCATTAACACCTCTGCAGAGACACATGGAGACAGGAGTTAAGTCTGTGTCTGTCCTCAGATACTTCCCCATAACCCCCAACAACTCTTCCATGGCGGGGCTATAGCATTAATGGGAACCGCCATTCCCATCCAGCCTGGGGACAAACATGCGATTCCTCCACTGCTGAACTAACCAGTCTGATCAAACTCAAAGCACTCCCAGGCTTCCCAAACCGAAGCCCAGGCTTTGCTGATTGTCCAGACAGTTCTGTTCACTTTTCCTTCTAGCTTTTTTTTTTTACCCTCTTCTCTCCTACCCCGCCCCCCGCCCCAGAAACTATAGAAGCCCAAACTAAAGGTGCTGAATATCAGGGGCTTGAAAAATCGTTTCGCCTGTAAGATCCTGGGGAGTGGGAAGTTTTCCACAGGGATCAGAGAGGCCCCTTTATTTGGGCAGAATCTCAGCTTTTGCTTTTTAAAAAAAAAAATTATGCATCTACCCCTTACGGTTGTAAAGAAAACTTTCCGAATGTGCCCTGGTGGAGCCTCATTTGCCTGAGTCTGCAGGCAGGCAGCTTCTCACCCCTGTGGCAAGGGAAATAGACCAGACTCTGGTGAGTTTCACAGTTGTTATGAGAATATGATGGGTGTGAGAGAGTGAGGAGAAGCTGGAGATCTGGTTGCACCTTACCTGCTTGCTACAGTTTCCCTGGGCTGGAACCCAGTGAAGGGGGTGCAAAGCACCCTGGCATAAGGGTCTAAGGACCCTTGAAAGCCCTGGGACAACAGGATGTAAAAAAACACAGAGCCCAGACCCAGATGCTGGAGACCTGATGTAAGGCCACTGGACTCTTGTTTATGGGACTCTCTTTTACCCTGGGGGGGGGGGGGGGCTGTAAGTGACCTGGCCGGAGGGCTGAGAAAAATGAAGCCCTGCAGGGCCTGAGCATCTCCCAGCAGGGGGTGCCAGATGAGGACAATTTGCTTTGCCGCACATCCCCTCCAGGGGCCATGCGGGTGGGGAGCCTACAAAAGAAGGGGAGTGAATGTTTGTGGTTACTGGAATGCAGCTCTGGACTGGTTTCTTGGCTCTTCTGTGGTTTTCCTGGTGGCCTTGGGGAAGCGGCATCTTTCCGTGCCTCAGTTTCTCCATCTATAAAATGGGGATCCTGTTACTCCCTTGGTTGGTCTTGGCTACTTAGATGGACTGGGCTCTTCAAGGCTCGAGGAAACTCTCATTATGTGCGTACAGTGCCTGGCATAAAGGGGTCCTGACCTAATTTGGGGCCTAAAGCTGCCCCCATAATACCAGTAACAGAGCAGTGAAACTGACATATCAGGGCCCTCCTCTCATTTGGGTTCATCAGAGAGTTGCTGATCTAGCTGTTTGTGTTTGTTTAGATTGGGAGCCTGCGTAATTCCACTCAGGTGCGCCAGATCAGAGCTCACCTGCTGGTGCTTTGAAGCTGTCAGTGACATACAAGCTGGATTGTGTTCTCTCTTTTATGCTGCAGACGGGTGTGGGTTTATATGGTCGGGAATGTTGCTGGGGATCGTCTTTCACTTGCCTAATAAAATAGAAGGCTTAAAACAACAAAGTTCTAGTAACGTTTTTCCCAGCAGCCTTCTCGGTTACACTGGGATCATTCCCTCTACAGCCATCAAGCCAGCACTTTGGGAGGCAGTGTTGCCCAATGGAGAGGGACTCGGATGCCTGGGTCTTTCCCCTTTCTGGGCCTTTGCTTCCCCGTCCTCTCTTTGGCTATTTAGATTGTAAGGGCTTTGGGGCAGGGACTGTTGCTTACTATGTGTATGCACAGCGGCTCTCTCAAGAACTCCCAAGCTAAATAGACAAGGCAGAGGGAGGAGAAACAGAGTCCCCCTAGAACAGCAGCCACTAGACAGACTAACACAAGCTACCTCTGTGCCTAGACAGGGAGGGATCTGAGGCTGCGGCATCTCCTGCAGAGAGGAACTATGCGCAGCACGTGATCGAGAGCTGACCCCAGGAGCAGCTGCAGAAGGGCAGACGGGGCCTCTAGGTTCAGAAGCTTTCTGGGACCTGGCTGACTCATCAGCGGTTAGCAGCACCTTTCTGTGCCTCCCACGCGTCTCCTCACAGGCTCCGCTCTCCATCCCCTTCCCTGGGAGCCCCCAGTCTCCAACCTGCTTCCCGCCGCCAACCCACGAGAGCGCTGGGCCCAGCAGGGAGAGTGGCCGGACATGGCGAGTTTGGAACCTCCATGGGACTTGGGGGTCCCAGTGCTGAGTGGTGGGTGTGTGCGCGATAGAGGCGGGAGGGGGGTTTTAGGGGCGGGCCTGAGCAGATCCCCCAAGAACCTGGCCTAAAGCTGGGGATGGGCATGGGGGCGAAGGAGGGGAGGAGGTGAGAAGCAGTTAAGATGGGCTCCGGCTGTAGTGTCTGGATCCATCCCAACCCCGTGGGCTGTGGGTTCTGGTGCTTTGCCCTCAGGCCGAGCTCTGAAGGTCTGATCGGGGTGCACGGCTCAAAGATTGTGGCTCTTTGGTCCAGGGATGACCCCAGAGATTTTTCACATGGTGCTGCCCCGGGCTCCTGGCCAGCTCCCCCATGCAGACTCTGCAGCTCGTGGGGCTGTGGCTAAGCCAGGCTTGTGGGCAGAGCAGAGGGCACAAGGGCTGCTGGAAGGGGCGGGGAGGGAGGCAGCCCCAATGCAGGAGCTGGCCCCATGGCAGTGGCAAGGAGGAGCAGCGCTGGCTCCCCACAGCCTGTTCAGGTTTGGCTCCGTGGCCCCTGTCATGACTTGAGGCGGGTCCGGGGCCTTGCGGACCTGGTGCATGGGCGGTCACAGCACCATGCGGGTCTGGAGGGCGGGGCTTGGTGGCCACACCTGAGTGGCTCTGCACCCCCATTAGGGTGACCAGACAGCAAGTGTGAAAAATTGGGACAGGGGGTGGGGGGTAATAGGAGCCTATATAAGAAAAAGACCCCAAAATCGGGACTGTCCCTATAAAATCGGGACATCTGGTCACCCTAACCCCCATACACCAGGTTGCGTCCATTGGCGGGGGGCTCAGTGCTGATGGCTTGGTGCCCCCGCCAGTGGTGTGCATCTGGCTGCGGCTCTCACTGGTTTGCGGGGAGCCTGCTCTCCCGCCCCCCTGAATCCCGCGGCCCCTTACTATGCAGCAGGGCGGAAGGGGGAGGGTTGGCCTTTCTCCCCCTTTGGAAAGACCTGGCCTGGGACTAGCTCCCACTTGCGGGATGGGTCTGATGCCCATAATAAACAGCCTTTACAACAGCCAGCGTTCGGGGGCCCAGAGCAGCTATCTCCAGGGTCCTATCCAGCCTGCCCTGAGCCCCAGTGCACAGCCGCAGTTTCACTCTAGCAGGCTGGAGTTCTTGGCGTGTGGATTTTGGGTGGCTTCTTGCTGCCCTCCTCTGTCAGAAACGTGGCACTGTGCCGTGAGTAGCCACGCGGGGCTCGGCGCAGAGCTGGGCAGGAATCCTTCGGTGAAATGTTTCTCCGTCGGAAAACCCCGACTCGTCAAAGCCAAAAGTGTTTGGAGGGAAAGGGTCAGTTTGGAGGAATTTCTCATTTCAGAAACTTGGGGCAGGGGGCGGGGGGGAGAACCTTTCCAAATTGTCAATGTCCCATTTCACACAGTTTTGAAATGAAAAAAGTTGCACTTTTGTAGGGCAAAATGACTTTTTGTTTCCAGGGCTAAGGGGTGTGTGTGTGGGGGGGTCCCTGCTGGCTCCCCTCCGTCCCTCTCCAAACCTTTTGGTTGACCCCGTTGCATTTTTGGTTCCTAACTTTGCGAAGTCAACTTTTCCATCTGATTCAGGATGGAGAAAATTTCAAATTCTTGGAGGACAGGAAAACGCTTCCCCACCCAGCTCTAGTTCAGTGCAAGGCCCCAGCCACCCCCCGCCCCCACTGCATTTATACGCTGCGGGCATGAACTCCTGCTGCCATGTGTGAGAAAGCTCTCTAGGGCAGGGGGCTCGTGTTCATCCTGCAGTTGGTACATCAGGGTCCTCAGAGCATTACGGCAAGAGAAAGCGTGATGCAACCTTCCTATGATTATTTCTATTGTATCCTTGCACCGCAATGAAACCTCACCCCCTTGCAGCGATCTGTGAGGACGCTTTATCTCCCGGGGCTCAATGTGCACCTGGCTTACAATCGTTTGTGCTGTAGCAGTGTGTGTCCCAGCTGAGATCAGCACGTTGTTGTGCACAGGGAGACGGTCCCTGTTCCACAGAGCTTACAGTCCAAAGAGGGAGAGGAAACAGAGGCTCCGTGATTCGCACACCAGATCAGTGACAGAGCGAGGCCTGATCCATTAGGCCACTGAAGGGTGTATCCCCTCCTATGTGGCAGGGACAGTGTCTATCGATTTGAGGAGCTGCTGTTACCGTTTGAGTTTGCTGGGCTTGGGAATGCTGGAGGTCTGGGCCTAGCCCTGTCCGCGCTGCCTTGCAAACCCGGGTCTGCGTGGGAGCTGGGCGTGTGCACTCGGTGTTGGAGCGTCCGCGCTGCATTGCAAACCCGGGTCCCACAACCATGCTAACACGTCCATACTGCATGGTGCAGACCAGGTCTGTGACTTGAGCTGAGTCCACACTGCAGGGCTTGGACCGCGGGCTCTGACCCACTCCCCCACCAGGGCTCTAGGACCCAGGTCCTGAGGGCTTGCTGATGTGAATCAGACTGATTCGTGTGTGGACAGAAAGGGAGCTGGGGGCTCAAACCTGAGTCAAAGCCCAGGCTTGCTGTGCACTGTAGACGTGACCGTGAGCCCCGCTTTTATAGGGGAATGCGATGAGGTCTAGCTCCGCCCAGAATGCCCCACCCCGCCCACAGCAACAGAACAACTGGGCTCTCTTGCTAGCAGCGGGGTTTTTTGCATGGTGCAGGTAGGGCTGCTGGGACGTGAGGGGAGAGATGTTTGAGAAATCCTTTTGGCACACCAGGGCATTAGGAGGTGCTGGGGTATTAAAGGCCACGCTGCACCTTTTGCCTACGCCGAGGTGTCAGTACTGGAGTTTGGGGCAAATTCTAACATGGGTCACTCCAGTCTGCCTCCAGCGTTCCACCTTGCTGTGCCAGTAAGTTACAAGAGTCTCCTTGGTTCCTGACCCCAACTGTTGTGCAGTGTGGCTGTTAAACAGCTGCTGTGTGCCACCCCAGAAGTGGCTGCATTCCAATCCTTGTGCACCCAGTTAAACAGCTGCCACCTTGCGTCCCAGAGGCAGTTGCCTTCCAGTGCTGAGTGAGCTGAGGTATCGTCGTGTGCTGTTAGCTGCCACCATCCAAAGGTGGCTGGGTCTCAGCGGTGGGGGAAACGCTCTGATCTGTAGATCACAAAGAGAACATGTCAGTGCGACAGACCTCAGCGGTGGTGGGGCCACCCCCTCTTTCCACAGTGGCCCTGGCTGCTCACGTGAGCGGCAGATGGAGGGGACATGCTGTGCTGGCTATTCCCAAGAAGAAGAATAACAAACCCATTTGCTTGTCTTCTTTTTTTCCCCTCCTGGAGCGGCAGCTCCATAATGCCGGTGCCACATCACATCCCTGCATCCCCACACGGATGCAGCCACTCAAGCTGTCCTTTCCCCTCACGGCTACCTCCCTCCGCCCCCGACAGATTCTTGGCTTCTCCTCCTCTCCCTTCTGCCTTTTAATACCTAAGATGCTGCAATTCACTGGGCCCCGTCTGCGGATGTCAAAGAATCGCGCCAGGCACTCCCCAGAGATGCACGGATCCACCCCATGGAGAGGGTTATAATGGACTTCCATCAAAGGTGCTTTAGAATGGCCCCTGTCACCACAGCGTCGGGTGCCGCACTGTCGTTAAAGTATCTATCTTCACAACCCCCTGGATTCAAATCTAACCCACTTGTGAAGTGTGTGCTGCATCTTCTTCTAGTGACTGTCCACCATAGAGGATAACAGCCTATTACTGCTGCCAGCTAATGGAGCTACTCCTGGAGCTCAAGTATTAGACGCCTCTCGGGCAGATTCTGGGTTCAAACCCAGCTCAGGATTCATTTGGGCAGGTGTTGTTACAATGCTCTTTACAGACAGTAACTATGTCTCCCAACTGCCCACACCGTAAGAGAGGCTAACTTTCTTATCCCCTTTCTACTGATGGGGAAACTGAGGCAACTTGTTGGCTCGCCCTGGATCAGTTAGTGGCAGAGACAGGAAGCGAAGCCAGGAGTCCTGGCTCCCAGCCCTGTACTCAAACAGCTCCTTCTGTTGTCTAACATGAAAGCAGCAACAGTGAGCAACTCCCCTCGCTTCGGATTTGCACCTGGAAATTCCCCACGCTGACTCACCCGTCTCATCCCCCTTTTTGGAGAGGGGAAGGAATTTGCCCAGGGGCCGCACAGTAAGCCAGTGGCAGAGCTGGGGATAGGACCCAGGTGTCCTGTGCTCTGCTCAGCCAATCCAAGGGAGGCATTAGGAGACACTCAAAGGCTTTGACTCGCTGCCAGGTGAGAAGCGGAACTCGGAGGCACAGCGCCCCCAGCTGGTGAAAGCCTGGGGGGGTCTCTTTGGGCCATGGGCTCTGCACCAGGATAGGTTAGGATGTTCAGGCCACAAGGGACGAGGGACCATCTAGGAGACCCTGCCCCTAATGGCCATAAAGCCCTGGCCTTAGAAAGGCAGGGTACGGCTGACCCCAGATGGGGAAGACACAGCGGGCTGGGGGAGTGGAGTGGGAGAGGGAAGAAGGCGGAGGCTGGAGAAGGAAAGCTTGGGGAGAGAGGCAGAGATAGGATGCATGCAGGCCGTTCCAGTGCCAGGCTGCATGGAGAGTGTAACCAAGCTCCTTTCCAGCAGGGTTTGCGGAGAGGCCGCTGCCTTGACCGGCCTGCTGATGGCAGTGGAAAGCGCGAGGGGAAACCGGTTTCTGATGGCGTCGGAGGAGTCCTGGGACCCGTTTCCCGCAGGATCCTGAATCGTTGCCACTCAGCTGCAGGGCTGGTTGTATCCTCCAGCGGGGGTGGGGGGAGCTGCTCAGGCCCCTGGAGTTCACGAGGAGCGGTGTGAGGGAAGCAGAGGAGGGATGAGGGGGAGGCAGCCTCCAGAGACACAAGCCAAAGCATTTTTCTTACTGGAGGTTCTCGGGGGAGCAAATCTTCCCCCCTCCCCTTTCTGGCCTGGGAGGGGCTGAAATCCGTAGAAGAGCCGCTGTCAGCGGGAGGGGTGATCCCAGGCAGGGTGAAATCGCCAGACCTGGGGAAGCAGCATCGACACCGTTTAGCATGTGCTCACCACCCACAACAGCACACCAGCATCCTCCGTGTGAAGGGCCCTTTGCTTTAGATCTTTGGGGCAGGGGCTGTCTGTCCGGGGTGGCTTTGTACAGCGCCAAGCACCAGGGGTCCTGGTCCACAGCCGAGGCTGCTAGATGCTACGGCAATACAAGCAATCACTTGGATCAAGAGGAAGAGCGAAGGTAAAGTCTCGAGGAGAGCGCACAGGGTGGGTCTCTCCTAACAGTCTGCACAGAACTCCGCACGCAACACCTGCCTATCTCCGTAGACGGCAGCGTCTTTAGAGACCCACGTGGGCTGTTCAGGCTCATTTAACAGTGCTGTAGCTAAATCCACTGCGGGGGCTCAGGGGAACCTGAGTTCTGGTCCAGTCTACAGGAGCATGAGCCGGTCCTAGGTTGTCCTCTCCCAGCTCAAAGCCAAATGAGCCACCGGTGATTTTGACTGCAGACAGGCCTGTTGGAGCAGCAGGGGCCTCTGTCACCGAAGCACCAGGATACGCCACAGAGAAGACTAATGATAGCAATAAAAAGAGCTGAATATCAAGTCTGTTTTATTAAAAGCAATAACGTTGTCTCTCCTCGGGGGATGGATTTGTAATGTAACAGCACAAGGGCAGCGTGTGGGAGAGACCCTCGAGTGGCTATCGGCAGGTAACAGCCCTACCACTGCTGTCGGGAGAGAGGGAGCTGCTCTCTTAACGCAGGGGAGAGGGACTTGTGCGTTTGGATCGGAGTTCTAGCCCCGCTGCTGCTGGGAATTTCCAAGGAGGTGCTGTTAGCAACGTAGGGCTGATCACACCCAGACCGATTCTGCCCACAAGGGGATGGCCAGGACAGACACACCAGTGTAACCCACTTAAACACGGCCGGTGATCACGCGGGCACCAGGAGCTTTGGTGCTGCAGTAAGATGGCCACTGACAAACAGAGACTGAACACGCAGCCAGACCATCTGGAGGATCAGGCCGGGTGGTGCTTGATCTGTGAGGCGCCCCCAAGCCCCAAATGAGATCAGCGCCCCAGTGCGCTAGGTGCTGCACAAACTTACACTCTAGAAAGACAAGGGCAGTGATTTGCCCAAGGGCACGCAGCAGAGTTGGGAGACTGGATGCCAGATCTCCTGATTCCTAGGCTGGTGCCCTACCCACTGGGCCGCACTGCGTCTCCTTCCTGCTGTGGAGAGGGGTCCTCCGGCTGCCCCTTTGCAGGGCAGTGTGTAGGCGGGAAGCCAAGCACTTGCTGCACCCAATCTGGGGAATCTGTGGAAATCTCTTGGTCTCGCTGGGGTGTCAGTCCAGCCCCGTCTCTGCAGCACAAGATCCCCTAAGAAATCAGTCAGGAGAGGAGATGAACACGAAGGCGTTTTTCGAGCACAAAGGACAGGAGCAGGAGGTCAGGGAGGAGATGCCGGACAGGAATTCACCGGCGGTTCTCGGCCTGGCCAGACAGGAGCGAGGGGAGCAGGCCCTGATGGAGGGAGGAAGGGAAATAGTGATGGAAATCGCAGCTTCCGGCCCGCCTGGGGCACGGTGAGACGAACAGCCAAGGCAGCTGGGATGGCTGGCGCTGGTGAGGGACCCTGCAGTAACCACGCAGCATGTGCATCCGGGATGCTCCTGAGAAGCCATCCAGTAGCGGGGCCGCTTCGCCCCGAGAGCTCCTACGATAACACAACAGCGGGGCAGCCCAAAGCTATTGCAACCCGACCCGCAAAATCCCCACCCCCGGCCCATCAGCAGCCCCACAATAACAACCCAAGGCGCACAGGACAGCGCTTCAACCCTACAATAACAGAGGGGCCTGGGGAATTCCCTGACTGCAACAGACCAGGGACCCATCGATCCGGGTATCCTGCCTCCAGGCCAGCACCAGCTGCTGCCGCTGACAGGACAGTCCGGGAACAAACCTGCCCTTCGGGCTGCGTTCCTAATTATTCTTTTTCACTAGGGCCCACAGGCCCCAGCCATGGAGCAGGGCCCTCTCGTGGTAGGTGCCGTACAAAGAGACAGTCCCTGCCCCGGGATTCACAGCTTTTTTGAAGGCCAGAAGAGGCCATTGTATCATTCAGCCTGACCTGGGGTACACCCGTTTCAACCAGCTACCCCAGCCTTGCATCCAGTCGCTGCGTTTAGCCTGCAGAAAGGCAGCCAGGATCTGAAGCCATCAAGGGACTGAGATTCCACCACCTCCCTCAACACTTCGCTTCAGTGGTTATGCCTCAAAGTACAAGCCTTTATATCCCTAAGGCAGTGTCTTAAGCACTAACGCCTCCCCCGCATCTCACCCCGCGCCCATCACTGTGGTCTCTGACTTGTCCAGCCCAGCACGTTGTGGATCAGAGGAGAAGGCGTTAGCAAGAAAACGGAAAATAAGCAACCACCAACCCCTCCGATCTCCTTTCCGGAGCTGAATCTGGGCTGGTGTCAGCGGTTCGTTTTCTCCCACTGCCGCAGGCGTGAGAGGGACTCGTGCGGTGCACGGCGTTCCGTGAAAGCCCATCTGCGCCAATAATAATAATAACCAACCTAATGATATTTGTACAGAGCCCGACATTTGCGAGCGCCCTCCAGAAGCCATTTAGAGGCAGCGTCGGGCGCGCAGCTGCTGAAATGGAATCACTAACAAAGCCGCTCATTAGCCGGCTGCGGTGCGGGTGCTGCCTCTTCGGGCCGAGGTGGGCGCAATGTGTACGGAGCCAGGATCGCCCGTGGGCATAAGAACGGCCCGACCGGCTCAGGCCAAAGGTCCCTCTAGCCCTGTAGCCTGTCTGCCGACAGTGACCAGTGCCAGAGACTTCAGAGGGAATGAACAGAACAGGGCAATTATTGGCTGCTCCATCCCCTGTCGTCCAGTTCCAGCTTCTGGCTAGGGACACCCAGAGAGAGGCATTTTAGTCTCAATCGTGATGATACAGCCGTGGGGCTCGTCTCTGAACAGATTCCCCTCGATGGCAGTAGGAGGCGCTGTGCTGCAAGGAGTGGGGTGGGTGGCTCAGGAGGGGGCGCTCTCCCCTCTGCCTCTGTGCTGACGCCAGTGCCCCAGGAGGGCTCTAGAGGCGTCTGTGCTGCCAGAGGGGCCATGGGACGTACAAACCTGCCCGCTGGTGGTCACTGAAGATCCCCACCACTCTTTTGGTCACAGTGAGGAAGTGAGCCACAGGGTTCGAGCAGGTTCCACCAGGGGTTCTCTCCTCTCCCGCCCTAACGTTTACTTCCTGCTCCACCCCAGAAACGGCTGCATTTTAGCGTGGCGTGACCCCTGCGCACTGTGCTGTGTGGCTGTTAAGCAGTTGCTCCGCTACACCCCAGAGGAGACTGCATTTCAGCGGCGGGGGAAGCCCAGAAGGGATTCCAATGCTGGGGAGGGGGGACCCATTCCAATCCATGTCAAGTTTATAAAGCCCTTTAGGCTGCAAGTGGCTCTATAAATATAAGACATTTTGTTATTCCCACTGGTCGATAATTCATCCAACAGCAATAATTGCAGGTTGGAGCCCAAATACATTTAAGGGGCATGTTATTGTATAATAAATTGCAATTGATTAATCGCATAATGAACCTGCAGCCCTGTGTCGCCTCTTGGAACGGCACCACAGCCGCGGCCGAGCTCACATCCTCCTGCTCTCCGCCCAGACGGCTGGCACCGGAGCTCCAGGGGAAGTGTCTTTAGATGAGGTTCTTTGCACTAATGCAAACCCAGGCGTGGATTCTCATTTTGGTCTTGCTCACACCTGGGCCCAATCGATTTGCTGTTCTAGAAAGTGGCACCACTCGAGTTATTCCGGGAGCGTTCAGGAGGCATAACTCTAGCGCGAGTGCAGCTGCAGTGGGACGTCTACACTTAAAACGCATCAGCGACACAGCAGCCGCGCGTCAGGGCAAACGGTCCCGACGGGAGGGGTCCTGCCCTGGCTGTCGCTAATCCAGGGCTCCGTCTGCACCAGGGACTAGGTCGGCTTAACGATGTCAGGCAGGGGTGTGGCGGAGTCGAGCCCTGGGACAGGGGTGGGGACTAAGCGATACTGCTCGAAGGCACCTTTATCCTAGTGAAACTGCGTCCACACTAGGGGCTGGACGGGTGTAAGTATGTTGGTAAAAAATCACAGCCCCTAACCGGCAGAGCTAAGCCGGGCCAAACGCGGTGAGTTGAGCAGAACTGAATGGGTTGCAATGCAAATCCCCCCTTTCGCTAAACCAGAGCTCGGTTCTCATATAGGAAGCCCTGGGCCAGTGAGCCGCTGTCTTAGGGAGGAGAGGGCTCAGAGTCCACCAACGTGGCAAATCCCTGAGCGCCAATGTTCTGTCAGCCAGCTGTCGGGTGGGGGTGTGAACCCCCCCCCCGTGAGGTAACTCTGCCAGCAACCCCCCCTCCTGCCCCCGGTGTGGCCGCAGCTGTGTCGCCTGTCGTGAGGGGAGGGGACAGAGCTGAACGGGCAGGAAAGGTCCTCCTGTCGCATCCGCTGTCTGCACTAGGGGGTTCTGCTGGGGCCGCTAGACCGGCAAGGCATTTGTCCTGGGCATTGGTGCCTGGGGTATAGAAGTGCCTGAGACAGATGGCAGGGTGCGGGGCCTACACAGAGACTGACGGCGCGTCTACACTGCAAAGACCACCCCGGGTGCTGAGTCTCAGAGCCCTGGGCAACTGACTCGGGCTCGTGGGGCTAAAAATAGCAATGTAGACACACCTGAGCTCCGAGCCCCAACCCCCTTGCTGGGTTTTGAGACTCGGGGCCCCAGCCCGAACGTCTACGCTATTGTGAGCCCCACAGCCCGAGCCCCTCTCCGCTGATCCGAGCTCTGAGACTCAACCCCCAGGTTTGCCCGGGCGGTGTAGGCGTACCTCAGGCGCCCACAGCGGATTCGTAGCAGAGCAGAGGTGTGCCGCAGGTCTCTTAAACACGCACCTAAGGCCCTTGCCTCCTTCCGTTCCCGGGAGCCCTCTAATAACCACCCAGCATGTGTTCCCCCACTCACGCAGCCCTGCTGTAGCAAACCGGCCGCTGGGAAGCGATGAGGGGAAAGGAATTCACTTTCCACTTGCTGCGGAGGGACACCAGGGAGCAGAAAAATAACTTGCAAGTTTATGAAAAATACCTGGCCAGGGCCCTCCTTCCCTGATTAATAACGGGGCAGGCTGGAGGGTTCCACCCCAGCACTTCAGCGCCACGGCAGGGCTCTGGATTATTAACATTTCTTGGTAAGCAATTACTGGGAAGCACCTTTGCTCCGCTCCTGCCGGAGTGACCTCTATTCCCTGGTAATTGACTGTGAGATAGGAGGAGAGGCGCTCAGCACCGCTGGCCCAGACCCTGCCTGCTTTGCGGAGGGCGGTTTGCTAAGAATCGTAAGTCATTGGCTTTTTTGGGCTATGGATTCAGACCCATGGACAGAGGGAATTAATTGAGGGCCTGCCGATGAGCGATTCGGGGCCAGGCAGAGGGGAATGGATTTATTAGCAGTGGCAGTTATAACATTTGCTACTTGGGATTTTGCCTGAGGATCTCAAAGGGGGTCAGGGTCATTATTCCCCATGGGGAAACTGAGGCACAGAGGGGGAGGTGACTCACCAAAGGTCACACAGTGGCTGAGTTGGGAAAAGGACCCAAGCATCCTGACTTCCCTCTTCCGAGCTGTAATCCCAGGACGACTCACTTGCGCTTGATTTTCCTTTGCTGTGCACCTTGTGCAGTCATTTATACCAGGGCCAAATGTCCCAGAACTGGGACTAGACATTCTCATTTCCAGTCCCCAAGCTCTAAACCCCACACCCCTCCCAGAGCCAGGAATAGAACCCAGGAGTCCTGGCTCCCAAACCCCCCTGCTCTAACTGCTAGACTCCACTCCCCTTCCAGTGCTGGAGATAGAACCCAGGAGTCCAGGCTCCCAGCACCCCTTGCTCTAACCACTAGACCCCACGCCCCTCCCAGAGCCAGGAATAGAACCCAGGAGTCCTGATGCCCCCTCGCTGCCCCTGTCCCTAGTATCCACCCTTCTAGACACAGTAGCGATGATTGATTTGTATTCCCCCATGTTTGGTGTTTGGTGCTGTAGACACTCGGCAGCTCCCTTGCAGCATGGCTGAGGCTGGGCCAGACCCACAGTGTCTCCGAGTGCTGGCACCCCGGTGGTGTTCCAGCAGGCGTTTTCTAAACGGAAGCCAAACAGAGGGGGAGCCGGTGAGACGCCACCAGGGCCCATGAGCCAAGCGGCGCCGCACCCATCGGTGACTCAACCATGACCATCCTCAGAGGCAGCCCAGGGAATTTCCCCCTTCTTCCACCAGGACTGATGTCACGGGCTGGCGGGAACCAGGCTGGGATGGATAGAGGGGCCGGACAGGGGGAGTGGATCGGAGTTGTAGAAGGCCTTGCGGGGACAGAGAAAGAGGAGAGGGCCTGAGTGGGGAGTGAAAGCCAGCTGCAAATGAAGGAGAAGCAGCACGTTGGGTAGGTGCTGAAGGTTGGAGAAAGGAAGAAAGAAAGAAAAAGAAAGCAAGCGAGCTACAGAGGGGAAGAGAAAGAAAGAGACATGGAAAGAAGGAAAGAAAAATCTGTGGAAGGGAAGCATGGAAGGAAGGAGGAAGAAAGATAGAGAAAGGGATCAGGAGGGCGGGAAAGGGGCCGAGGGAAATGTGTGAGCGAAGGGGAGCAGAGAGGGAAAAGGTGTGTGTTGGGGGGAGGACACTGCTTTCTTGTGGGATCAAGAAGAGCTTGGGCTTGGCTCGGTAATATCCCATCACCGTGGGACCTGAGCACCCCACCACCTAGCGGAGGAAGAGGTTTTAACTCCACTCTATAGACAGGGAAACTGAGGCACGAAGCTGGGACAGGGAAACTGAGGCACGAAGCTGGGACTGAAGCCTTGCTCTCCTGAGCGCCAGCCCTGACTGTGCAGGGTTCAAACCCTGGGCTCTGTTCCAAGGGGAGCATCCCTCTCGGGGGGCAGTTGCACTCTCCTTCCAGAGCATGGTGGTGGTGGTGGGAAATCTGCCTTGTTTGCTTGGGGGCTAATCTGCCTGGGGATCCCAGGAAAGGGAAAGGAGTGGGGGGCCCTAGAAGCCAAGGCGTGCACAGAAAGATGTTCCCTGTAGCCTCCCACCCTCCCCGTGCTGGCGTGCAGAGGAACAGGCCGACGCCGAGCGCAGCGGCGCGACGTTAGCCAATTGCCCGTGGCTGTGGCAGACGTGAGCTGGCAGGAGCTCCCGCCGCGGGGGCATTGGCGCCTTTGCGAGCCTGGCGAACCCCTGCCCAGCCGCCTGGCTTATTTCTCCAAGAGCCGAACCTCCTGGGGTGCGTCTGACGGACAGAGGCAGCCAAGGGAGATGTTCTTGCGGCCCAGTGCTGGCGGGCGCTCCAGGAGGAGAGAGAATAGAGGGTGGGTAACTTGCAGCCCTCCTCCCTTGGCCTGTGCGGGTGTCAGATCTTCTAAGCTGGGCTGGGTCAGGGCATGGGTGGGAGACCCTCAGAGAGGTGCGGTCACTCAGTAAAGCGACACTCCCTGTGAGTCACCATGGAGCCCCTGCAGCTCCGGGAGCTCTGCTAGAATTAGGAGTGACCCCAGCTCGGTGTGTGCTGCAGGGAGAGGTGTGGGGGAACCAGGACGGGGTGTGCTCGCTCAGCTCAGCATGGGGGGCTTTGAGCGACACAGGGGAAGGGGCTGGCGTTCATCTGCCTGCCAAGGGCGGCGCTGACTCACCACAGGGTCTCCGGTGGGGTTAGAGGTGATCAATGCTCAGAGCGTTCCCGTACCAGGCTGCACCCCACGGCATGGTTGGCGAGGCAGTCCTTGAGCCCGGTGCCCTGACCCAATTCTACCTCCCTCCATCTCCCCTGCAATGAAAGGACGCACAGCATCCTCCACCCCTTCCTCTCCTAGACTGGTCTGCGGCATGTAAGCGGCTGCTGCGTGTCCCCCCCCCCAGAGGTGGCCGCATTTCAGTGCTGTGGGTGGATTCCCCGGTCCCATCCCTAGTCAGATTCAGGTATGACACTAAAAGGGCCCGATTGGCCCCGCACTGCTCGGGGGCCGGGACTCGGTCGCTTGCGCTGGGGGAGCGACCCCAGGGCGGTTCTCTGGGGCGAGCTATGAATACGTCTGAGAGGGGCGGGGCGCCCGGCGCCCGGGCCCCGCTCTGAGATGCATTAGCAGCGCGGCTGCCCCCTGAAGCGTGTTTATCAGCGTGTCAGTCCCTGTTACCTGCTGTGTCACTGTCCCTCTCCCGAGTGGGAAAATAACAGCCCTGCCTTTCTCCAGGGAGCCATTGTTCGGAGCACGGGGGACCTTATCCCCCAGCTCCTGTGGCTACCCTCCTCCCTGGCGTTTTGCCTGGTGACCAGCAGGCATTTGGGTAGCTAAAGCCCAGGGGACAAAAGCTCGTCCTGCCCTGGACCAGCAGAGCCAAACCCTCCCAAACTCTGCATGCCTTTGGCTCCAGAAGGAAAATTCCTGGTGGGAACCTCACAGCCAGATTCTATGTTACGCCAAGGCCCCTTTACCCCACTCTGGCTGCACCGGGTGGGCACTCAGCGACCGGCAGAGCCCCGGATTAGGGTTGCCAGGTGTCCGGTTTTCGACTGGAACGCCCAGTCGGAAAGGGAACCTGGCGGCTCCGTTCGGCACCGCCGACTGGGCCGTTAAAAGTCCGGTTGGCGGCTCAGCGGGGGGGCCCAGGGCTAAGGCAGGCTCCCTGCCTGCCCTAACTCCACGCAGCTCCCGGAAGCAGCCACCAGGTCCTTGCAGTCTCTAGGCACATGTGTGGCGAGGGAGGCACCACGCGCTGCCCCCGCCCCTAGCGCTGGCTCCGCAGCTCCCATTGTCCGGGAACCACGACCAATGGGAGCTGCAGGGGCGGTGCCTGTGGGTGCGAGGGCAGTGCGTGGAGCGTCCCTGGCTACCCATGCGCCTAAGGGCCGCAAGGACCTGTCGGCCGCATCCTGGGAGCCACGGTAAGCACCGCCGGGACCCTGCACCCCAAAATCCCTCCCGCACCCCAACCTCCTGCCCCAGCCCGGAGTCCCCTCCCGCACCCAAACTCCCTCCCGGAGCCCACACCCCGGATGCTGCCAGAATGGTGCAAAGGGGATTCCGTGTACAAGTGAAGCAGGCCTGACTGCCCAGCGCCCAGGTATGTTGGCACCTAAGTCCGGTTGATTTCAATGGCAGTTCAGCGCCTTGTGATAGGAGCTACCCCCCCTCATCTGCAGGCCAGGGGAAGAAGTTAAGAACCCGATTAGACATGCCCTGCACCTGGGGCTGATTAACGAATTGCCCCCGGCCAGAAGAGGCGGAGCCTGGTGGTGTAATTAGTCTGAGGGAGCTCGGCTGGCTGGAAGGTTGTAGGGGAGATGGTCTTTGGTGGAGAGAAACTCGAACAGGGAGCAAGGGAGGAAGAACTCGCCAGGAGAAGGTTAGAGTCCTGCGTGGGAAGCCCCGAGGCAGGGCCGGGAAGGGAGCTCTGGGGGAGCCTGGGGTGTGCAGAAGGGCTAGGCGCAGTTTGAAGCCTTGTTTGGACTTTCCCAGGCATGTGTTTATGTGGCCCTGGGGCAGGTTTAGACTTTCCGGAGTGGGAGCGGGGGGGAAGACGCCAGCTGAGACAGGCCATTGTGAGGGGCCAACCCAGGAGAGCCCAGTAGGGGCGCCAGGAACAGGCCCCCGGTGCAGTGCTGTGAGCAGAGCCGTGGGGGGTGCCAGGAGGCGAGAGGCGCTACGCCACACCTAAAACCCGCTGAGGATCTGGCCCTATGTCCGTAAGATGGACTGCGCCTTCGTCTAAGGGGCTGGTTCTGGGCCCCTGGAGGTGGGTGACCAAAACTCTCCTGGGTTTCGCTGGGAGCAAACTTCCCCCCATGTCTTTGATTGTAAACTCTTGGGGGGCAGGGACTGTGTCCTCCTGTGTATTCGTACAGCACCTAGCACCGTGGGGCTTGGATCTAACTGCTACTGTATCGCTGACCCCGCTATTGTACGCACCTGGCCCCATTACTGAAGTCTCTGGGCACCTGACAATCTCCCGTTTATCCTCGTGACACTGCTAGGAAGTAGGGCGGGTGGAGAACCGAGGCAGAAAGAGCCAAAAGTCTGTATCCTCCAAGGTATTTAGGGTCCTAACTCCCCTAGAAATCAATGGGGCGAGAATCTGAACCCCAGTCTCTAGAGTGCCAGGCTAGCGCTCTAATCACTGGGCCAGCCTACCTCTCATGACACAAAGAGGGTCGTCTCTGAATTATCCTGGCAAGGGAACGGTCGGGGGCCCATGTCTTGTTCTCGTGGCCGATCCCGTGTTGCTTGTGAAGCTACCTGTCCCTTTAACGGGTCTCCGATGTCTCCTGAATCCCCCAGTCCCCCCACTCAGCGGCACAGGGAAACGGGGCCTGTCATCAGCCGATCGATCCGTCACCGTGACGGGGATTATCAAAGTTTCCCCCACAAAAGGGCTCGTCACGGAATTGTGCCACCATGAAAGGAAAGGCCCCGGGCGCTCCGTGTTCCTGTCAAGGCGTCTGCCTCCCCTCACAAGCGCCGGCTCCTCATTTGCATGGCAAAAAAATAAGAAAATCCAATCCAATCCATTTCCATAACAACCCGCCCGAGGGGAATCCCCTCCTCCCGCAGCGGGGATGTGCTGCCATGCGGGGAGGCCGGCGCGCTGGATCTGAGCCCGTCGGGCAGCGCTTTGAGAGGGGAGCGAAGATCCCCTGGTGACGGGCACTCCCTCTGAGTGGGGGAGCTTTTCTTCTTCCCTCATTACCTGCTTTTCTCCTAATTAGCGCCAGGGAAGGCCGAGGAGATTGACGGCACCTGGGGAACGCCGCCTCCGTTGAGCTGTGGGATTTGGGAAAGCGGCAGGAAGAATGGCTAACCTGCCGTGAAGGAGCATCTGCTCCCCTCCGGAGGTACCACAGGCCTGGTTCTTAGCCTCTTGGGTGAGATCTGAGCCCCGCGGGATCCAAAGCCATGGGGTGGCTGGCCGCGTCGGAGGAGGTTCAGACACTGGGCTAAGGTTTGGGACACCGATCGACTGCAGGCTTTGGGCAGGCCCAGATTGTGAAAGGCAGTGCAACCCCTACCCCCTATGGGTACGTCTACACTACATGCTAAGCCCAGGTCTGTGGGACACGGGCTTGTGGACTCGATGTAAACCTGAGTTTCCCACTGCTGGAGCCAGGTCTCACGCCCGGGCTAATGCATCCACACTGCAGTGCGCCGAACTTCTGACTCGGGTTTGTGGCTTGAGCTGCGTCCGCCCTGCAAAACGACAGGATTTGGACGCCTTAGCCCGCCTGTGAGACCCGGGCCCAGCAGCTGGAAACCCACGTTTACGATGCAGTGAGGACGCTCAACGCAGGCTTGGGAACACCGAGTCCACAAGCCCGGGGCCCACAGATCCGGGTTTACAATGCAGTGTAGACACATCCTGCGTGCCTCAGTTCCCCTTCTCTACTGTGGGGACGATAGCAATGCTCTGCCTCAAGGGGTGTTGTCAGGATAGATGCATTGACAGTTGTGTGGTACCCTGATATCACGGTGACGGACTAGACAAATACTACAGATCTGGGGGGGTCTTCAGGAATAGACCTGTTTGTTTAGCGGGGATTGGCTCTGGGACCTAAAAACCCTGACCCCCAACCAGCTCTGTGAACTCGGAGGCAATAAGAGACTCATTATCTAGCCACTAGAGGGAGACCGAGAGCCAGGCCGGATTGGCATGGGGGTACGAGTCCAGACACTAACGGCAGGATATTTTACTCGGAAGATGGCCCCTCCAGTGTTGTGCCTGGGCATTGCTGCAGGATGCATTCAGGGAGAGAAGTGCCACCTATGGAATTACAGCACCATCCCCCCGTACCCATACCCTGAAAAGTCTCTCTTCCATGGTAGTTACCAGGCTCAACCCTACTTAGCTCGCAACATCGGAGGTCTGCCCTGAGGTAAAAGAACTGTGTTTATAGATTGACCCCTCCCTACCAGGGAGATTTGAACCTGGAAATTTCAGCACTAAAATACAGGCCTCTACTACTTGAGCTGAAGGAGTAACTCTGTTAATTGGCAGCAGTAGTAGGCTGTTATCCTCTGCGTGGCGCAGACGAAGGGGTGTTTTGCTAGTGCACTCCAATTCGATGACAAATGCTTGCAGCCCCATGGGCTAGTGCCATTTGCTCAGGCGCCATGTGCTATTGGCTTTCACGTGCGAACTTCTGGAAGGCGCTTACATCGTCTATCGCTGCTTTTATTTGGCGTTTGTTTGCTTGTTGGCTTGTTTGCCTGGCGGGCTCGGCTCTCGGACAGAGGTGCTAATAAAGCAGACGGGCCGTCATGTGGGATTAGATCATGTTCGTGTTAACACGCTGTTTTCTTTAAATAAATAATTGTCCCCAAACTTGCATTCAATTATTAAACAAAACACTGGTCTAATCCTCTTGTTCCGGCGATGAAGCTGCAGGAGGACTTCTGGGTTTCTTTTTCCCAGCGGTTACACGACTTTCTCTCCGCCTTTGGGAATCCTGAGGTCACGGCCTTGGGTTCGAAGTCTCCTCTTGGCTCAGGATCTCCATGTTACCGACACCTCCCCAGCCTGGATTGCTGAGCTGAAAGACTTGGGCAAACAGGGCTTGCTGCATTCTGGCACTTCTGCTTGGAATCGGGAAACACTGTGACAGTGGTTTTTTTGCATGCATCAAAGATGTGATGAGCTGGGAATTTCATGGGTATTGCTCTGCTGCACTGTGGCTATTTGGAACTTCTGGGCAGTTGCAGGGGTAGAATTCAGAGTTCTGTCAGCACAGGCCCCAATCCCCAGAGCCAACGGAGAATCCCCACTAGCTGCTGGCAGTATAGGGCCTATGACACTGAGTTGGGCCGTTATGATTCCATCCCACAGAGGGCGGTGGTGACTCACTCTCACAAGCCAGTTCACTGCAATGTTTACTTGCCTCTCGGAGGTGAGCAACAGCAAGGCAAACCTCCCAACACACAGCTAAGCCAACGCGAGAGACGCAGACCAGCGCTAAGTTCTGTTCTCGTAACCCATGCAGTCTTGGGCCTCTTTGCTCAGGCTGCCAGCCAGGGGGGTTGGCTTTTTGTGACCCTCATTTAGGTCTTTTCCCAGCCTGCCCTCCTCCAGGAGTGATTAAATTGCCTCCTTCGCCGTCCATGTCTCATTGCAGGAACGCTCTTTTTCAGCTGATACTGTTACACGCGTTTGTGGCACGGTGAATGTATTATTTTAATCAGCCCTGCTCCAGGGAAAGGGAGAGACAGACAGAGATTCATTGAAAAGGGGCGGGCAGAACACCGCTCCGCTTGGAACAGCTGCGTGTGCAAGGGATGCTGGGGCACAAATTGGGCCCCGTGACCTGTTGATTGGGCCCCGCGGCCTCAGGGCTGCTCTAACTGACGCTCCTGCTCCTTCTGGAATGCAGAGCATAGCCATGGCATGGTGCACATCAGCCGTGCCCTCTGTGCCAAGGGCTGGGAGCAGGGCTGGCTGTGCAGAGCCCTCCTACCAGCTGGGGAGGCATCTGTGTGGAGGGGGCAATATTTCCAACACCCCTTCACTGCTTTAAAGCCTCCTTATGCTGCCTGCATGTGACTGAGGATCAGGCCTTGGGTATCTCAATTTGAGACCCCGGGTGATGAGAACCTGCAGCTCCCTCTGACCTCAGTTGCAGGGGGTGCCTGCCAGTCTCCCCCACCCCAATGAGTCAATCGATGAGTCCCCCTTCCCTGCAGCTTTCTGGTAAATGGCCGCTATTTTGGTCTACCTGTTTCTTGTTATTATTTATAGATTCATAGACTACAAAGTCAGCATGGACCTTTGTGATCATCTAGTCTGACCTCCTATTTGCCTCAGTTTCCCCCATGGTAAAATGAAGATAGTGATCCCGACCTCCTTTGTTCTGTGCTTGGCGATCTCCTGGTGCAAAGCCCTAGAGATGCGCTAGGAGTTGTTATTTTTAATGCCCAGGCTGGTGCCTTAACCACAAAACCAGCTTTTCTTGCTGCAAATACAGACAAGTTCCACTAGGTTTCGTATTTTGGACGATTTCCCCTCCGCTGCACCCACGTCATTCCCCAGCTGTTCGAAAGCAATCGCCCCACACGCCTGCCTCTGAGCCGGACCCACCGGAGCTAGTGAAACCTATTGGCCACGTCTGCGTCAGCTCTTAACCTCCAGCCAAAGCCAAAGCAGGATATTTCCTAGTGCTCTGGGGAGTGTCTGATGAACAGCAGAGGCTCAGAGGTACATACTCAGGAATTTGCTCGGCACATCCCCTGGCCGAGGTGCTTCGGGAAATAAAACTAAATCAGCAACGAAACAGGAGGATTGAAAGTTAAAGCCTCAGCTATGGAAGCCCCTGCTCCGTAGCCAACCACCCGCCATTTGTGGCTATTAAACTCCACGACACTGCAGGCTGCTCAGAGCCCTGAGCAGATAACTAGGTTTCCGGCAGTCTCCTGGATTCCCGCCGGACTCTGCTTAGGGCGACCTCTAGAGGGAGCTGTTTCCGGAGGTCTGAGGCTACCGTGACACTGACACCAGAATGCTTCTCATTGCGCTATCCAGGCCAGGACATCAGGAGACCCCCTAGTGGGAAAACTAGGTAGCACAGATTGGTAGCGGGAGAACCCCGGGGTCTGGGTTGGGTCCAGCAGCCCTTTTTAAAGTGGAAGCCCGGATTAAAGCCATAGATGTCAGAGCCAGAGATTGCTGTCGTTCTCGGAGGTTCTGGCCTGGGTCCGTCTCTCCAGGGTGGCAGCTTTTTTGGAAATGGGCTTCCACTGCGGAGAGGAGCCAAGATTTGTAACCGAACCCGCTTGCTAATGGACGTGAGGGAGCGAAGAGAGTATGCTTCCTCAGTTTCCCTTTCAAGCACTGCTATGAAACGCTTAAAGAGGAGGGACAGCTGGGCGGGATTATTCACCAATGAGAACTCTTGAGACCTCTGATGCCACTGAGTCATTACAACCAATAGAATTGTCGCATGCAAATGTGCTGTAGGGGAGAGGTGGGGAGTGATCGATCTACCCCAATGGCCCCATCTCCACTGTTGATCTGAGTCCGGCTGTAGCCTACATCACCCCAGCAATTAGAGACAGCCACACCGGGGGTTAAACAATCCACTTTCAATTTGTAGGCCTCGCGCTTGCTGCTGGGCATGAACAAACCTGCATATGGCTTGCTTTGAGTACGATGTTACCCTGTAAACAAGGGTGTGACGGGCTGTGTGCTGGAGACAGTGTTTTCGGGCGAGGTGAGATGAGTGGAAACATCCTGAACAGGGAAGCTGAGGACATAAGCAATTGGTCCTTACACAATCTGCAAAGCGATTGGTCCTTACGCACTCCATATGATGCCCAGACCAATTAGATTCCAGAAATAGAGGTGTTAGTAGCTATGAAAAATGTAGATGAACGGTGTAGCGTGACATGATTTGGAATTATGGCATCTCCTTGTGCCTAAACTCCCTGTGGTTGGGCCCAGTTACTGGGGGCATAGAGCTGTTACGTGCCCAATCACGTGACTGGAGTGAGGTGCTGGAGTCAAACTGAGTTTCTGGAGCCCAGACAGCTGGCTGAAGTGTCCTGCACGAGGTGCTCTGGATATAAGCCAAGGGAAAAGGTCTTGGAGGGAAGCCCAGCAAAATGAAACACCTTTTGTTAATTCAGATTAACGCTCCGCCGCGTCCCTGTGCAGACAAGCCATGAGACTAAACCAGAACTTGACCTTACCGATGCAATCACAAAGAACCCTCCCGTGATCCACAGATCCTGCTTTTCTCTGGACCTCTCTCATAACAGCACCTTGAGCAGACAAAGTGTAACAGTCTTGATGCCCCTTGGACCACGTTGGGGGCCTTGCAGGGTCGCTTCCATTAGGATGAGAAATTAGCGAGAGGAGACAGGTCGAGTCTTGGGGTAATCTCGTTTCTTTACAAATAAATGCCCACAAAGTCCTGTTTCCTTGAACACATGTAGAAGCAAACAACGGCAAGCAGCTTCCTTCTTCAGAAATCCCTGGTCTGCTCCTCCAATGAGTTCTGTACTCAAGGAGCTCCGTCTCTCTTCTTCCTCTTAGCATCATGCTCACAACTAACTCCTCCTCCTCCTCCGGCTTCCAACACAAGCAGGCTGCAGCCTGTCCCCTACCCCCTGCATTTATTGCAACTGGTTCAGCTGGCCTAGTGCCTTGGGCAGCCCATCCGTTGTTTGCAGCTGTTTTTAGTGCCCAAAGGCGCTTGGTTGTTCCTTCTGCTGAGCGTGAAAGAGGGTGCTTGGCTCCCATCGTCTTTAAGGGGATCTGCAGTTGTTTATGGATCCATGTGCTTAACTAGCAGATCTAGCACCTTTCAGCACAACCATACGCTAGTTGGTCCCATTGTAACCTAGGAAGGAGTGTGTGCGCCAACACAAGATAAGAACGCCGCCCTTCTCCCAGGCTAGACAGCTCCGAGAGCACGGAGGATGCAGGCAACCTTTCCTGTTTAAAATGGAGATTCATCTGCCTCGTGTTGCGCTGGCTGCCTTTCCCGGGTGGAGATTTGCAGGTGAAATGTGGGAGGATATAAAATCAAAAATAGTTTCCTCCTGAGCGGGCCAGTGGGCTTTAGGAGTTAATGTACGAAGGGAGCGTAACTTTGCCTTGGTATCAGGGCCGTCATTTACTACAGCGCTCGGATCACGCTGTTTAATTGTGATCAGAGCCGGGAAAATCCCATCTGCACACGATGGAAACACGGCACGCAAAGGCACTTGGCAGTAAGGATTCCGCTATGGAGGGCAGACGGACATGCCAACGTGGAGGGTGACCGTTATATAGCCGCTAAAACCTACAGCAAGCACAGTGTGTAATATATGATGGTGTACAAAATATTGTCACAAACTTGTGGCCCCCTAGTGCTTTGTGGCTGTCAGTGTGCCTCACATCATGGCCACTTGGGACTTCTCAGGTGGCAGTGGGGAGAGAACTCAAACCCTCCCCTTCCCAAAACAGTGAAGCTAAAGGAAAATCCCCATGAGCTGCAAACACTATAGTGCTTATGAGCCACAGAGGAGCAGTTCTGGTTGCATCCAGCAGAGGGTGGTCACACAGAGACACATGCTCACATGTACTAGCCTCTTTGTTGCAATGTTTGTTTATGTCTTCCATGATATCAAAGCAATTGTAAATGGAATAGACCTATTAAGAGGCTTGGGAGACAGGGTGAAAGCTGAGCCCAGAGGGTGGGCAGAAGACTTACTGGGGAGAGGACAGACCTGTTGGGAAGGTGGATCTGGACCTGGCTTGAGACTGGGGCAAAGACTTTGTGTTGGGTTTGCTTTGGACCTGGGCTAAGGAACTCTGTCTCCCCAGAAGGGGTGGGTGTTGGTTAAGGATTTAGCCGGTGGGTGGAATCACGGCAGCATGTCACTGAAGAGCAACTGAGGCAGGGCCACTGTCCCAGGACATGGGGGGGGGGGGGGGGCTCTGCAGGCAGCCACCCTAGTGCAGGCATGAAAAGTTAACATTCTGACATTTACCATGGAATGGGAATTCCAGAACAGTTCATTTCCGAGACACTGAAATGACCTCATTGAAAAGTTTCATTTCAATAGTTCCCTCTGGGGCCTGTTTCCATCTGCTTTAAGAGTGCCAGGGTGGTGTAAAAAGGCCTCAGCTTTAACTGACAGTCGGGCCATAGTCGTTAAACTTGGCTTGATTTTTAAATCTTAGTGTGTGATCTACCAAACAAGCCTAGTTTGAGGAAAATTTTCCCCGGGCCCATTCAATATTCCATCATATTATAATTTATTAGTAGATCTCTATTATAGATCACATTATTTTTAATCCACAGAACAGCTCTAAGATGCTTACCCTAATCAGAATTGCAAGGACAGCATGGTCCAATGGTTAGAGCGCTGCCTTGGGACTCAGAACTTGGTTGTATTCCTGGCTCCGCTGGGATTACTGGGTAATCTTGGACAAGTCACTGCATCTCCGTGCCTCAGTTTCCCCTGCGGCCCTTTGTCTATTTAGGTTGGAAGCTTCTTTGGGGAAGGGACTCTCTCTTACTAGGTGTCTGGGCAGCACCCAATGCAATAGGACCCATGTCTCCTTGAGGCCTCTAGGTGCTACTGCAAAACAAATATCAATGGCGGCGTGTCGAGCCAATAAACAGAGCTGGGGTGTCTGCAGGCTCCACCCCGTGTCCATGAGTGGCTTAGCACGTCCCACGACCGCCACACAAGGCTGCACGTGTCGAGCGAGACGTCATGAATAAGCAACGCTGTGGGCCTCCTAATGGACTAGAATTTGTAATCTGCCGTATTTGCCCAGTCCTAATTCATAAATCAGCAGGCATGAGTAATTTCCCCAGGAGAGCATTTAGACGGGAGATTGAATGAGTAATTTACTGGGAACATTAAGACAGCACCAAATTACTTATTTATGAGAACTTTTTGACAGATCGGCCATTCAATAATTTATACGCGCAGCATTTCGCCAGGGTCACCGGTAAATAATTCACTTATGATAAACTCTGGAATGCTTCATGATACGGTGAGTTATTCTCTCGCGCCCGGTTCGGGACCGTAAATATGGACCCCACGACTGCGCTTTAATACCGAGGGCGCTGCCAGGGCTTTGCCGGAGCCCCGCGGCCCCAGTTCTGCAGGCGGAACTCGAACGGTTTGCGTTAGCCCCACCCGGCCCAATTCGTGGCTGAGGCTGCGATGGCGTGAAGGGGCCTGCAAGCGAGTGGGGAGGAATATTCCTAGAGGGGTGGGAAGGAGCCTTAAGAACCAGGGCCAGTGACTGCTTTTACATGGGCCTAAATGCGATGCTGACCCAGGCCTGATCCCAAGCTACTGATGCCCACTTGATATCCTACAAGTGCCTTTAATCACGTCTAGTCGATGAAACTTTCAGACGCTCCTGCTAGTGCCATGGAGCCATTGATGGTTGTCCTGTATGTTTACTCCAAGAACTGGCTCCCCCGGGACCCGCAGGGCAGGACAGAGGCCGAGCCGCATGTCTGCTCCCTGCCCAGCCGCCCCGGAACGCTTGCCGATCGATGGCTGGGAATCAGAGGGGGCAGAGATTCGAGAGGGAAGAGGCCGCTGATCTTTGCTGCTCTGACCCTCCCTGCCCGGCCAGAGTAGGATTAATCCCTTCACAATATTCACAGCTTCTTTCTCTGGTCTTGCATTACATGACTCTAGACAACTGATGGGCAAAATTTCTGACTGACCACAGCGGTGGATCAACAGATGCCCTGACACCGCCCTGTGGAGCCAGCGACGATGTTCTAATGCAAAGATCAACGTAATGGGCCAGATCCTTTGCTGGTGTGATTCTGAGCAGCCCAGCGGAGTCCTTCTCTAATCCAGTACAAAAGATTGAGAACCGCCGGCCAGAAGGATACTGCGACATTTGGCCTGCAAACACCACAGGCCTTTGCAAAACCCTTTGGGATCTGGGCATGATTAGTCAATAATGCCTGTTATGGGGCTGCCCCAGCCAAGCATGCAGCCCCTCTGATGCCCCGGTCTCCCCCCAAAGAGAGAAAATGCAAAGTTTGCACCGTCATGCACGACACCATTCGTCTAACAAAGTGCTAGGCAGGAAACTGACAGGCTCTTTCCCCCTGACTAAGATGTGTCGGGCAAAGAGACTCGGCAGAGAATAAAAGGAAAGAATTGAAGCCATGAAAAATGAGATCCAGGCAGGGCATTCCTGGCACCGCTCCATTGCCTCTGGTATTCGAAGCATTCCTCACTCCGAGAGGCCTTGGCACGGTGAGGGATCGCATCGGGCAGTGGCAGGGGAACGCAGGGTGTGAGGGCGGTTCCAGTCCCCAGCTGGGCAGGAGAGGAGCGGCTGCTGGTCAGAGCGCAGAGCCGCTCCGGTATGCTGCACTTAGGGACGCGTTGCGCACGGCTCAGTTAACATCTGCTGGGCCTCACGTTCAGGGGGACTGAGCGCCCCGAGCCCGCGATGAAGCCTATGGCAGGTGCAGTTGTTCGGTGCCCCTGAAAATCGAGCATCTTGACCTCAGTTTACCAAAGAGATCCAGGCCCCAGTTCCAAGCACTTGGTACCCACAATGGGGGCTGGACTTAAATATTTACGGCGGTTGTCCAGCAGCGCTTAGAGCCCAGCAGCTCCCACTGGGCCGGATTTCCCCAAGGTGCTGGGCTCATCTGAGAGCCTGGCCGGACGGGAGGGCTGGAGGAAGGGAGTTTTCTTGTGCCAGCCAGAGCAGGACGGGTTGTGGGAACGTTTCGCCGTCTCGTGCCTCAGATGTCAAGTGTATTAACTTCCCGCTGCTCTGAGAGAGACACCCAGCTCTGCCAGTGCCCCACCTGCAGCACCTCCACCTATTCCAGCCCTGGGCTCCCCCCGAGCTCCGCCAGTGCCCCACCTGCAGCACCCCCAGCTATGCCAGCCCCGGGCTCCCCCCCAGCTCTGCCAGTGCCCCTCAGTGCCCACCTACAGCCCCTTCTCTGATTGTCCCTGGGCCTGCCTCAGCTCCTTCTTCTCTGCTTTTGGGATCCTCTTGTCCTCTGTGAAGATGCTGCCAGTCATGCCAGGTTCCACAGGGGCCTCCGGCAGGTTATGAAGAGAGCAAACGCCCCTCCCCAGCCCCTCCACCCTCTTGCTGGGGTAAGGAAATCTGAATCATCAGCCCCACTTCCTTCAGCAGCTGGGGGTTTGAACCCCAGCCAGGCTCCGGACAGGCCTCGGTCACAGCCCGAGACAGCACAGCGTTAGGCCGGGATATTTATGGCCTGTGTATTTTTAGATGCCGGCATCGGCCCGTGGATAAAACGAAATCAGTTTTCCACATTGGGCACGTCGGTTCCCATTTATATCACCAAGGTTCCCTCGAAAATAAATAAACCGTAGGGCAGGACTGTAAATATGCCAACAGGGCCGGGGGGAGTGGGGGGAGCAGGGGTTCGCAGTGAGGTGACCAGCCAGGCACTAAAGGAGCAGGTATTTCAGAGAGCACAGGGCTAGACTCCCCCTCAATGGGGCTGGATTCTCCAGGAGCCCAGCCGGCTTAGATGCCATGCTGTTTGGTAGATCTGGCCCCAACGGGAGGGCTGAGCCCTGGAGATCTGGCCCTAACCAAGGACGCTCCATCCAAGACCCGGATCCTGCAGTGAGCTCTGTGTCAGCACACGGGGAACAAAAATTTGGTAATAAAAGACTCTTCGGTCTGGCAGGCAAAGAACCGGTGGCTGGAAACTGCAGCTGGACAATTTCAGACTAGAAGCAAGGTGCAAATCTTCCTCGGTGAGGGCGATTAACCATGGGAACAACTTTACCAAGGGGCGCTGGGGCTTGGCCATCGCTGGACCCCACCAGGGGGCTTGGAAGCATCTGCAAACTGAGGCAGTGGGGTTATCTCCCAGCGCTCACCACACCAAGGTGGGTTTTGCGGCTGAAACACCCAGTTACCTGCCTTTTCTAGTCAAAATTACAAAAGGGGGAGGGGGGAATGGAGCCTCCAGACTTACCCCAGCCCCAGCCCCGCTGATCCGTCCTCCCACGCAGCCTGGCATTCCCACTGCTGCAACAGAGATTCGTAACCAACCCCAATTCCCAGCCCAGCCTGGTGCCAGCAGGGAGATCAGCTGCCTCCTGGATCAAGTGATGGGTACCGGGGAGCAGTGGCGTCGTAGGGGGGCTGAGCTGTGTCCGTTGGCTCCACCACACTGGATTTTGGACCCTGTCCCGTAGACTCGATGGCTCTGTTAAACCCAGGGGGCGTCCTGCAGCTAGTCTCTTAACTCAAGTGGCTGTTCACTCCATACGTTCAAAGCCCACTTTCCGGGGATTTTGTTTCCCACTACACCGGGATACGTTGAGAGCAGCAGCAATATATTAACCCCCCCCCCAAATAAACTCAGCTGGGGGGTTTCCGGCCTCCAGGAACGTGGGTCTGCGGTTTCCAGGATTGTTCTGATTCTATTCCAGCTGGTTGGCCGGGCCCTAATTAGACCTGACTTTCCTAGGACTGGCCGGAGAAGGCTCCTTTCCCCATCCCCTTTCTCCTTGCAATGTTTTCTGGACAGCCCCTTTTTGCTCATCCATTCTCAGTCGCTGGGCTGGGACTTCCCTGCCCTGGGGCATTAGCACAGGATCTCCAGGGGGCAGGTCTGGGGTTCCGTTTTCTAGCCCTACCCAAATACCCATTTGCAGTTAGTCTCCAGGCGCCAGCTCAGAACGTGGAGGGCTACATGTGCCCGCCCCCAAGCCCTGGGGCGCGGGGGGCAGCATCCATCGCCAGGATGAAACAGCCAAGCGAGATCGTGGGTGGTGAGGGCTGCACGTGTGCAGCAGACAGCGCAATTCAGTCCTGCTTGGTGCTTTTGCAGGGCTTTTATTGTGATGGATGCTCATCGGCCCAGCCACTCAGCACCCTTGGGAAGGCAGGTAAACGCAACATAGCATCCGTTTCACAGCAGGGGAAACCGAGGCACGGAGACTTGGGGAGGTGACTTGCTCAGGGGTGCACGTGGAGCTGCTTATGCAAACTCCAGGACTCCCGAATCTCAGCCCCCCGGTCCCCCTTCTCTGGCCTACAGATGTCACTGCTTCCCTGGGATTGAAAGGGAATTGACCTGAATTGCTTTTCTGTCTTATTCTCTATCCCTTTCTTAATGAGGCCCAACATTCTGTTCACTTTGTTGACGGCCGCTGCACGTTGGGTGGATGTTTCCAGAGAACCGTCCACACTGACTCCACGATCTCTTTCGTGAGTGCTAACAGCTCATTTAGACCCCATCATTATATAGATATATACAGTGGTGGACTCGGACCAGAAGGATATAAAAGAGAGTCCTGTTGGGCTCCATGGGAGACTCCAGACTACAGGACCGAGCGAGCGCCTGCAGAGAGAGCGGCCAGAGAACTCACCTGGGGCTCAGGAGACCTGACTTCTAGTCCTGGCTCTGCCAGTGACCGGCTGGGTGGCCGTCCCCTCCCTGTGCCTCAGTTTCCCCTCCTGCCCTTTGTCTATGTAGCCCGGCCATGGCAATAACGACCCTTTGTCTGTTCAGGCAGAGGACGCTTCGGGGCAGGGACCATCTCCACGATGTGTCTGTGCAGCATCCGGCAGGAGGAGCTAGAACTATCGCAATACAAACACCAGCACAGAGGCGCAGGGCTCTCCGAACAAAGCGCCCTGCCCCTAGGGTTAGCGTCTGCCAGGCTCCCAACAGAGGGCACTACTGTGAGGGGAGGGAGAGGGAGCTGGAGGGGGCATACACTTGGGGGGTGCTTGAGGGGTGTGTGGCTACTGGAGGACGTACCTGGGGGGAATACTGGAGTGGTATTTAGGGAGTGCTAGAGGGGTGTGTGTACTGGGAGGGGTATCTGGGGGTGCTAGAGGCAGTACCTGGGGGGTAGTGGAGAAGGTACATGGGGGGGTACTGGAGGGGGTATTTAGGGGGTGCTAGAGGGGTGTGTGTACTGGGAGGCGGTATTTGGGGGTGCTGGAGGCAGTACCTGGGGGGTACTGGAGGAGGTACCTGGGGGTACTGGAGGGGGTATTTAGGGGGTGCTGGAAGGGTGTGTGTACTGGCAGGGGGTACCTGGAGGCAGCATATGGGGGGTACTGGAGGAGGTACCTGGGGGTACTGGAGGGGGTATTTAGGGGGTGCTGGAAGGGTGTGTGTACTGGCAGGGGGTACCTGGAGGCAGCATCTGGGGGGTACTGGAAGAGGTACCTGGGGGTACTGGAGCGGGTATTTAGGGGGTGCTGGAGGACAGAGGATGAAAAAAGAGGTGATGTCCAGGAAGCCCCGGACAGGTGGTTACCCAGCTTGCCCCAGCAGCTGCCCTTTCTCTTCTCTCACCCAGGGACCCCGGCTCTTCCGTTAGCTCCTCGTCTTCACGTGGACAATAGCCACCACGATGCAGAGGGGCACATAGACGGCCGCGATGATATAACCCTTCAGAGTGCAGTGGCACGATCCCTGGCTCCCACCGCCCTCCTGCCCTCCCTCATCACCTCCCGCCAGCGTGGTCCTCCTGCCTGTGGTCACAGGCGCTCCGCCTCCTGGGGGGCCCGTCGATGTTCTCCGTCCTCCTGCTGGGGGGCCCGTTGATGTTCTCCGTTCTCCTGCTGGGGGGCCCGTCGATGTTCTCCGTTCTCCTGCTGGGGGGCCCGTCGATGTTCTCCGTCCTCCGCCTCCTGGGGGGTCCGTGGTTCCTCCTTTGCCAATGTCCCCTTCCTGCCCACGTTCTTTGCCGGGGATGGAACACAAGAATTGCACGTGAATAGCAATTGTGGTTTCCTGCCATGCACGGCTGGGGCTGGGGGGTTGGTTTTAGATCTCTGGCCAGAGACGCTGGGACAATGTGTCTGGTGAGGGTGCTGAGAGCCATGGAACCAAACTGCCAACCGTGCATAGGATGGAAACCACATCAAGCCAGGGGGTGCGGCAGCCCCCCCGCTCCCAGTTCCAGCCCCTGTCTCCAGCCCCAGAGCTGCGGGAGGGGCTTTCTCAGCTCGATCTACAGCAGCGTCTTTAACGCAGACAGGCTGCCGGCGTTTCGTGCTGCGTGGAGCCCCCCAGTGAGACTCCGTCGGCTTCAATGGGGCTGCACCGATTGGCCCCAAACGCGGATTGGGCCCCCGTGGCATGGGTTGGATTGCAATGGAAACGAGAGGGAACCGAGGAAGAGGAGAGAATGGATGGATTCCTCCAGGGCTCTGGCCTGTGCTTGCCCTGTGGTCTCATGCCACATTGGGCAATATGCGGAAGTGACAAAAATAGCATGTGTCTGACAGGAGGGGGTGCCTGAGCCTCGTGGCACCTAAAGGTCACCACCCCCACCCGACTTTCTGGCCCCCTGCCCTGCGGGGTGGCTGCCGAGAGACGCCGCGTCCTTCCCCCTGCCTGACAAGAACCCACCGCTGGCGCTGGGAATTTTTACCCATCGGCTTGAGATGAGTCACAGAATCTGACAGTCTCTTTCCCACTCCTCCTGCCCCTGCTGGGGCTAATAAAACTCAACCCAACTGGGATCAGGGCCCTGCTGCGCTAGGTGCTGTACACCCTCTTAAGCAGACACTCCCTGAAGAGCTTACACTCGGAAGAGATGAAGGAAGGGGTAGTCAGCTTCCCTGTGTCTACAGCTGGGGAAACCGAGGCACGGAAGGACAATGTGACTTGCCCAAGGTCACACAGCCAGGCAGTGGCAGCGCTACGAATTGAAGCTAGCTTTTCTGAATCCCAGGTCAGTGCCTAAAAGCTGCCCTTCCTTTCCGGGCCTGGCTTCGCTGCAGAGTGAGCCTGGGTGGTCAGCACCCAGGGCCGAGCCCCCGGCTTAGCCTCGCCCGGGTGTGAGTTTGTGTCTTCGCTCATTCTGCGCATCCCCGTGTGTCTGTCCCGAGGACTTCTGGGGGCACTTCCCATGGCGCTTGGTGCTGTGGCAGGCTGAGCCGCTCTCTTATTCTTTCCCAGTGAATTGGGGGAGACCTTGTCTGTCCTTCTGGGCACACGGGGGGCGAAGAGGGGGATGGTGGGAAGGCACTGGAGGACTATCAGCACTGGAGCGGCTCAGCCGGCGTTCACGCTGCAAAGGGGGTGGGTGACCAGCCTGTGTGAACACGGCCCCTGTGTGCTAACCCAGCCCCTGACCTGAGTCGGCTAGCCTGGGCTGAAAGCACCCCCAGACCGGAGCGTTTGTGTGTGGACAGGAGCGGGGCTGGGGTAACACCCGGGTAGGAGCCCAGGCTAGCGCAGTCCCATGTGCTGAGCTGCCGGAGGGACTGACTTACCTCGCACTGACAGCTCATAGGAGAACGCCCTGGGCTTGGTAGGGTCTGAGGCGATATCCACAACGGCGCGGTACGGCCCCTGGTCCTCCAGCCGCAGAGCGCGGATCTCCAGGGAGAGGTTCCCGGCGTGGATGGCCAGCCGGTGGCTGAAGTTGGGTAAGAAATTGACGTTGAACGCCTGGGCCTGGGGTTTGGCCTCTGCGATGTGAGTGCCCTGCCTTTCCGAAAACCACAGGATGCGGACGATGTCCCTGGCCACGGGGCGCAGGGCGGGGAAATACACGGACTCACCCACCAAGCCCTCCAGCTGCACCTGGCCGGAGGAGAGCCACAGACCTGCAAGGAGAGGGGAGGCAGGAGGGCATGGGTGAATTGAATAGGGATTCTTACACGGCAGGGGGAGTTGGGCCCATCGGTCCATAAAAATCAGCACTGGGGGGGACACGCCTTTCCAGAGCCATGAATAGAACCCAGAAGTCCTGAGTCCCAGTTTAGTGCTCTATCCACTAGATCACACTGCCTCCCCTAATTGATTTACATGGGGGCTTATACCAGGATATGCTCACGTGTGAATTTAAAGTGCTGTAGTTATACCAGTATAATGCCCCACGATGCATCTCCCACGGTAGGGCGGACGCAGGGCATGACAGCGGGCACGCGGAGCCCGGCGGCCGCGCTCTCTTGAGTTAGGCTGCAGTGTGACAAAATGCCCGAGATCAACTCGGCCTCGGTAAATCCGGAGAGGAGACAAATCCAGAGTGCTAGGGGCTGTACAGGTCCAGCCCCGCTGGATTAAGTGGGACAGAAGCAGCGACTAGCCGGGCGGTCTCTGTCCGGGGGAGCTGGGTCACTCTCAGAGACTAGGCCCTGCGAAGACCTTTCGTTTCCCCGTTCTGCAGAACTTGCCTCTGTCATCCCCATGGGGATGTGAAACCCCCTGGGAGTGGGCAGCAAGGCCTCTTCCATTCGCCTCGATGCTGGATGGGGTTTTTCTCTTGCTGTCATAAATCCACCCCCCAGAGACGGACTCTAGGTCGAAGAAGGGTTCTTCCGTCAACCTCACGGTGTCTACATCGGGGCTTCGGTCAGCTTAACTGTGGCTCTCGGGTACGAATTTTTCACATCCCTGAGTAACGTAGCTCCATTTTAGGTGTAGACCTGTCCCTAGTGAGATTTGAGAGGGGACGTATCTCTGGGTAACCCGAAGACCCCGAGTTATCAGAGCCAGCGCTACCACAAACCCTGCCAGGGAAATTAAATCTCCTGGGTCAGGGCACAGGGGTGGCTCCAGCGAGTGCCTGGGGCGGGAAGCCCCGGGGGGTGGCAGGCAGGCTGCCTTCGGTGGCATGCCTGCGGGAGGTCCACCAGTCCCACGGTTTCGATGGCAATTCGGCGACGGGTACGCCGAATCCGCGTTACCAGCGGACCTCCTGCAGGCATGCCGCCGAAGGCTGCCTGACTGCCGTGCTTGGAGCGGCAAAATACATAGAGCCGCCCCTGTCAGGGCGTAAACCCATTTCTCAGTATTAGAGACCAGGGTGAGACATACAAGGTGTGTATGTGCGGCGGGGGGGACTTCCCCACATCTGCCCACTGCGGGGTTCTTGCACCTGCCTCTCAAGCTAGCCACGGTCAGAGACGGGCTACCGGGGCTGGGAAACTCCCTCCCAGCTGCTGTATGGACACTAGGGGACAGACTCACTTTCGTGTGGTATTGGGGACTTTAAGGGGGGAGCTTCGGGTGTGTCTACACTGTATGCTAAGCCTGGTCTGTGGGACCCGAGCTTGTGGACTCGGTGTTTCCAAGCCTGCGTTTGAGCGTCCACACTGCATTGTAAACCTGGGCTTACAGTGGCTGGACTCAACTCACAGCCGTGCTAACGGGTCCACACTGCGTTACGCAGACCTGCTGACTGGGGTCTGGGGCTTGAGCTGTGTCCGCACGGCAGAATGACAGGGCTTGGAGCCAAGTCTGAGCAGGTCTCGGGCTCTGACCCACTTCTCCTAGCAGAGTCCTAGGACCTAGCTTATTGACCTGAGTCAGGCTGATTTGTGTGTGGACGCAAGGGCGGGTTGAGCTCAAACCTGAGTCAGACCCTGGGCTTGGTGCTCGGTGTAGACACACCCGGAGCGTTCGGGTGGGTGGCTGTGAAGCTCTTGTCATGCCCAGCCACTTGGAACGAGACCCAGAATAAAGCAGGCGTCTTGCAAACACCTCCCGCACTAAGCGGTCACTGAGCGTCACCACCTGACAATACAATCCAAGAATCCCAAAGGGGGTTTAAAGTTACCTGCTCCACTCCCCATCCCTGCCTCCGCCAGCCCCAGGGGAACTGCAAAGCCGGCTGCACTGGTCAAGAGAGCCCCATCGCCCCATCCCAGAGTGGTTCCAGCCCACCAGATAAACAAGAGGCCCCTTTGCTACTCACCCCCTGGAGCCACTAGCAGGAGGCTATGGAGCAGCAGCCCCATGGCTGGCCCCATGCCCCGGACTTCTGCTTTCGGGTAACTGCGCTGCAGCGTCTCTGTGTGAGCGGGTGTGGGGGCAGGGGTCTTATAAAGGCCCTGTGCGGCGCACAGGAAACTGGGCTTGGCCACAATATGCCCGTGTGTTAGTTCGCCTTTCCTGCCAAAGCTGGATGTGTGTGGCAAGCCGTGGTCAAATGCATCCGCAGAGGAGGTGGCTCGGGGGGGAGTAGCCAGGAGTGGTGTTAGGATTTTGCTGGCAGCCCAAGGAAAAGAGCACACTGAATGGTATTGCATGGAGGCAGTGGGTCCTAGTGGCTGGTGGCCAGGACTCCTGGGTTCTATTCGTGGCTCTAGAAAGGAGAGTTGTCCAGTGAAAACTGAAGAGGGACTTGGTGTCATTTCTGCTGGCGTCTGTTCCCAGCTGCAGGCGGGATGGTGTTTTAACCGCTAGAGCAACAGACTGGGAGACAGGACACCTGGGTTCTGCACCTGGCTCTGCCACTGAGTTGCTGCCTGGCTTTGGGCAGGTCACTTCACTGCCTCCTTCTGCCTCAGTTTCCCCCTCTGCGAATGGGCATGGCAATCCTTCTGTTTGCGAAGTTCTTCAGATCCTTGCATGAAAGGTCCCACAGCTGCACAAAGTCTTGCTTCTCCTATTCGTTGTAATGGAGCATTTAAACCTCGGGGGGCTATTTAATGCACCCCACACCTTCAGTTCTTGGGTAACAGCTGGGGACCACCCACTGCTTATTTTGTAATGGAAGAGGGGCTGGGGCTCAAGCAACTTTTTTACTTTCATAAGTGATGCAGCAAGGCCAGAGGTGCCGGGGCTCTGAACTGCCAGGCCCAGAATCATAGAATATCAGGGTTGGAAGGGACCTTAGGGGGTCATCTAGTCCAACCCCCTGCTCAAAGCAGGACCAATCCCCAGACAGACTTTTGCCCCAGATCCCTAAATGGCCCCCTCAAGGACTGAGCTCCCAACCCTGGGTTTAGCAGGCCAATGCGCAAACCACTGAGCGATCCCTCCCCCCAGAAGTGCCGGGGCTAGGAACTGCCAGGCCCAAAGGTGCTGGAGCTCAACCCTGGCACAAATTAAGCACCGGACACCTCTTCACTCAAACCCCATGAGGTCACTGCTGCTCCCCGTCCAGGGTAACCAATCGCTTCAGGGCATTCTCTGGGCTCTGGCCTTTACTGGAGGCATTAGCCTGCCCTCAGTTTGTCTAGAGCAGCTCGCTCCCGTAGCTAAACCGACCATGGAGCTGATCCCACAGAGCTTCTATGGGGCGAGCGGCATGAGACTTCCTCTGGGAGGGGGGCTCCTGTGTTGTGAGGCCCCTTGGCAGGGGGGAGCTTGTCCTGTCCCCAGGTCCCATGGTGCATGGAGCATGTAGCAACCCACAGGGTGGTGGTGGGGGCCGATAGTTTTCTGCTCTTGGGGTAGGGGAAGAGGCCTGTGGCTTGATTCTCCTGCTGCGTCGGGGTGAGCTGGAGAGACTGGAGGGTTTGGTGCAGCGTGTCTGCATTAGGGGTTTACTGGCTCCGTCGTTGCAAATTTCCCCTACCTAGACCCCACGAGAAGGCAACGATTTGGGGGGTGGGAGCCCCTCGCTTGCTGGGATGAGTAAAACCAGCTTGTTCAGGCTGTACAAATTGTCCTCTCCTGGGACCCACGTGGGGAAAGCAAACGGGTTTCCTCATCAAACAGACCCAACATCCCGTGAGAAGCAGGAAAAGGGTCACCTTGCGACAGGCTGGCTATGGGTTGCGGACAGAGGGCCACATCCCGTCTTGCAGAGCCCAGCGGCGCTGGCGGGAAATGTCTCCTCATTAGACAGCATCAGCCGCGAATGACTTCCCCAGCCCAACCCGCTGGCATCGCTTTGCATGCTCGTTCAGCTGGTGCCCAGCAAGACGTCCCGGAGAAAGGCCGTCCCAATAAAGTGAAGGGTGCCCGAGCAGAGCCGCTCCACAGAGCTAATCAGACCAGTCATCCATCTCTATCCCAGGACACACCCATCACTCTCCATGCCATTGCTCTCTCCTGAATGGAATCAGAATTGCTCAGCTGTGTGTCATTGGCCCTATACTGCTTATATGTAGTGGAGAGTCTCAGGTAGATGAAGAGGCAGGCCCTGGATTATTAGCAATGCTATTAGGCCCAGATCCACAAAGACAGTTTGGCTCCTAACTTCCACTGGAATCAATAGCAACCCTTGCTTTTAGCATGAAATGGAAATTGCGAGTAGCCCACGCGTGCAGGAAATGTGATTGGTCCCAGGAGGTGGTTCTGGATTGGTCACAGCACGGTGAGCGACTCACACACACTCTTCCCTGGACAGTCTGATAAATTACCTCCCGAGGAAGAGAGCCTTGGGAGGAACTGGGCTGAATTGATTCTGCTTGGGATGGCGGGCGGGAGGCCCTGGTTACACCAGATCCCGTCCCATGTTTGTCCTGGTCACCGGCTTCCTTCCTTGCTGGACATTCCTGACATTTGTTATTGGCCGGTGAGCCAGGGAAGAGATTTAAGCCCAGTGATATGAAATGGCCGGGAGAGCTGCTGAGTGGGGCTGTTTCTTGTTCTAATCCCTCGAGGGAATATCCCGGGGGACGGGTCTCTATGTCTCAGGGGTGCCTGCTGCTGACGCTCTCCTGGGAGGCACGCAGCCGGACTTCACCGAGGCCTGTTCCTTTCGTGCCAGAGGCCTAGCACCTCACCCCTACCCTTTCTGGTGGAAGGCGGCACGCTCAGGCCCTACCCCAGCATTAGAAACGCACAGAGGACGGCGTCACAGAGATGGTGACCCCAATGCCACGGGACAGGCTCTTTGCAGCTAGGCAGCACCCCAGGGAGCAGCCTTGCTCCTGAAGTGAGATCTCCTGCCACCCCGGAGCTTGGCTGAAGGGTCCCCTTAAACTGGTTCCCTTTGGGCTGGGTGGGAGCGAGGTAGAACGGCGAGGGACCTGCCTGGGGCAAACACGGATCTGGGGGGGGGGTTTCCCGCTCACGTCTCACGGGTGTAAATGACGACCGAGACCCCAGCCCTCTTATTGGCGAAAAGGCGGCAGGGGGCCTGATCCTGGCTGTTAAATGTCAATAGCTGCCGAAGCCAAGCGTGGTCGAGTGCTGCCACCACCTGGTCTGAATGGAGCTTGTTCTTTGCTTGCAGTGGGGCAGTAGCCAGGTGGGTGGCAAGATATTAGCGGGACAAGGTGGAGGGAGGCACCCGACTTTTGGGGGGGGGAAGCAGGGGACAAGCTTTTGAGCTCCCCAGAGCTTGTCTTCAGGTCACCTGAAGTTGCTCCAGTAAACGATGTGATCTCCCGCACAAGAGACAGGGGTCCCTGGGTGAACTCCCATGGCCTGGTTATACAGACCGGTGAGCTGGTGGTCCCTTCTCCTTCTGGCTCTAACCCTATGGGCACGTCGATTTACACAACTCACCTCTGTCAACACCGTCTCCTCCCGATAATCCTCCGAGAGCAACATTTTAAACGTTAGTGCAATTGATGTAATGAGTTTTAAGCACTGAGAAAGCACAGAGCTGGTGTGCAGCGTGGATGGGCAGGAGAAAGGTAGGGCCATCGTCTTGGTACGGGGAAAAGGATAGGGTTAGAGTACCCCTAAGGGAAGATGGGTCTAGCCCAGGGCTTCTCAAACTGGGGGTTGGGACCCCTCAGAGGGTTGCGAGGTTATTACATGGGGGGGTTGTGAGCTGGCAGCCTACACGCTAAACCCCGCTTTGCTGCCAGCATTTATAATGGGGTTAAATATGTAAAAAAGTGGTTTTAATTTATGAGGGGGGTTGCACACACAGGCTTGTTATGTGAAAGGGGTCACCAGTATGAAGGTTTGAAAACCACTGGTCTAGCCCCACCTAGATAAGGGTGAGGGGGATTTGAACTCAGGTCTGTAGGAGTACTAGGAAACCAACAGTGTCCTACTGCCACCTGGTTATACTCTAGGATACTGCCCCCCCAATTAACAGATGTTGCACTCTGCAGGAAGTTCCGCCTTATGTGATCTGACTGACAGTTGCCTTAGCGAGCCCTCATTGGCTCCTTGGCCCTATATAAGCCCATAGGGTGCACTGGGCTGTGCTCAGGGAATTGGGTGGGTTCTTGGTGATGGTTGTCTGAGTGCTTGCTACTGACTTGGACTCTGACTGACCCCTGGAGCCCCAATGTGGACCATGGCTCTCGCTCTGACCCTTGACTTGTGACCCTCATACTGGCTCGGACACCTGCCTCCCTCTGCCTAGGATCTTGACACCCACTTACTTCACCTCCCCAGGTGGAGAAAATGAGCAAAGTCACATGAGGGGCTGGGCAGGGGGCTGACCTGGGCTTTCTGGGGTGGAGATGAGACAGAAGCCTGGGGAGAGCTGCAAGGAAAGACCCCAGGTAAGAAACGCTGGGTGTTGCTGCTCCATAGAGACACTCAGCAAAGCCCAAGGGGGGCTGGGGAGGGACACAGACCCTCAGGCAGGAGGGGGTGGGCCCAGCTTTAGATTGGGGGGGGGGGGGGGATGACTTGTGTTTGTTTTGGATGTAGGTGCCCTGTGTGGGGTAGACCTCTCCTTTAAGGACTTGGTTGGAGGGCCAGGTTACCATGGCAACCAAACCCAGCTGCAAGGTGGGGAGAGCTGACCTGAGTGAGGAGAAACTGAGGCAGCAGCTGCTGGCCTGAAACTGGGCTGGGTGAGTGATGCTGTTATGGGGCCCTGTATGTGGTAAGGGGATGGGAGGGGGTTAGTGTACCCTGCACCTGGGAATGGGTTACAAAGGCCAAATTCTCTGCTGCTGGAAATGGGCCAGACTCCATTAAAGTCAAGGTGACCCTGCTGCAACTGGTGGCTTGGCCCGAGCCTGTGGCATTTGTAGATTAGGTAGGAGGTGAATGAAAACGTGATGCTTTCGTAAGACACAGCTGCTGGTTGTGTTTTCTCTGCCAGCGTCAGTGAAGTGAAATTTGGGGGGGGAGGATGAAATTAGCAAAACTGAGGGGCAACATGATTGTGCCAAAAAAAACCCAAATCTGTCCCTTCTTCCCATGCGTGATTCAATCCCTGGTTGCGCACTGGAGAGTTGGCTTCAGAGGCAGCAGGCTTGCCGTCAGGGCAATGACAGCCTGCGTGATACAGGATGACCAGGAGCCAGATGCAGTGTGTCCTAAAACAAACACATCCAGGACTTGCTTAGCTCAGGGTGGGGAGAAGCTGGAAATGCAGAGATCACTGTAGGCAGCAGAGCCGTTCCAAAACCAAACTCCTGTTAGTATCACGTGTCGCTCTGTCTCCGTCGCTGAAGTATCGGATGTGTTGAATTTAGGCCCAGAAGGGACCATTGCATCATGAAGCCTGACCTCGTAAAGACACAGGAACCAGGACGCTTCTTGGCCCAAGTCACTACCCCTCTCCATTAGCCCCCGCTGCCTTGCTTGTGTGCCTGAGCGCCTGGCAACTCGCTCATGCCGGTTTCCGTCCAGCTCCCTGTGATGCACAGGGCTGCGATCACCGTTTTACAGATGGGGAAACAGGCACAGAGAGGTGAAGGGACTTGCCCCAGGTTACAGAAAAGGCCTGTAGCAGAGCTGGGAACAAACCTACGTTTCCTGAGCACCATTGCAATCCCTACTGAAGGCAATCCAGGCTGGCCGTCGCCCATATCAGCCCCTAGCATCGCGCCTTCCCTGTGCCTGGCAGGAGGTTTTAGAGGTAAAATGAATGGGGCAGTTGCTGCCTCTGGGAGCTGTTGTTTCCGGCTGCCAGCAGACTTGGGCCGTCACACATTAGCAAGCTCTATTTTGCATGCACGAGGGCTAAAAAGATCGTATCTTTAAAAGGCAGACCTGGGAACCGACCCAGCTCTCCTGAGTTCCAGCCCAGTGCCTTACCCACAAACCCATCTTTCCTAATCCTCTCCCACCCTTTCTTTTTTGCATTTCATAAGCTGGAAGGGCGAAGGGGAGGCTTAACATTGAGGCGTGCACACGAACTCTCCCGCAGCTTGCCGTGGGCAGCTTTGCATCTTTCCTCCGTCGAAACTTGTTCTGAGAAACCTGGCAAATGCTTCCCTTCCCTGAGTCCTCTCTCTCTCTGGGCTACCCGCTTGTGGCTTGGCGTCCCTGGCTGAGCAGAAGAAAAACCTCACTGCATAGGAGCAGGGAGCCATTGATGTAAATTGTTCCCAGCCTGTTTCACTGAGCCACAGAGAAATGCTCCATGGATCTCCTCCGCCTTGCTCCATGGAGACAAGGTGGGGGAGGTAATATCTTTTTATTGGACCAACTTCAGTTGGTGAGAGAGACAAGTGTTTGAGCCCCACACTGGGGCCCAGATGGGGTATCATCAAACAACTCCAGCCCGTGCTCGATGGGGACCCCGTCCTGGAAGAAAGCTTTCCTGCACCCCCTCTTCTGGCCTTCAAACAACCCCCCCAACCTCATTGGAAACAGGAAGCAAGCTCGCCACAGACCAGGACACGCCAGCTCAGAACTTCTTTCTCCACAACAGAAGTTGGTCCAATAAAAGATATGCCCCTCCCCCCGTCTCTCTCAGGTCCTGGGACCGACGGGGCTACAACTACGCTACATCCAACCTTGCGGGGAGGTAGTTTTCTTTTGTCCCCTTAATTAGCTTCTTGCTTTATGGCCTGTCACGGGGGTAGGGGAGAGCGACTGTGTTTGATCACAAGTACAACCAGCGAGGAAAAAGAGCCGGGGAAGAGGAAGCATGGTCTGGTGATTAGCGCGGCACCTCTCTCTCTGTGAGCTTGGAACAGTCACTCACTGTCCCTGCCTCAGTTTCCCTATCTGAAAAAAAAAAGGTATTTCCTTTCTCCCCCGCTCTGTCTATTTAGATTGCAAGCTCCCCAGAGACCAAGTGGGGGGTTGCTATTGTGGTGGCCTTTGTATGACCAGGCCCGTGCATTCAACAACACCCTGCCTTCCCAAATGGAGGATGACTATCGCTCTCCGAAGCCACCCCCACGAAAATAACAGCTCCCCCACACCACGGTGGGGCTGGACAGTGCCCAGCACGATGGTGCCGTGATCTCAGGGGATGCCTCTAAGCCAAGGGTAGATCTACTGTGCATCTGGTTAGACTGGGCATCATGATTCCAGATTCCTGTTTTCAGCCATAGGAGGGCAGTGGGGTCTAGTGATTAGAGCAGGGGAAAGGGAGCCAAGACCCCTGTGTTGTAATCCTGGGAGGGGGGTGGGGTCTAATGGGTAGAGATGGAGGCGTGCTGCGGGCACGACTCTGGGGTTCTGTTTCAAGTTTTCTCATTGGCAAACCACTTCCCCGTCCTGCGTCTCGCTTTCCTACCTCACTTTGTGAGTGGACGATTGTTTGTCGAGAGAACCATCGAGGGAAGGCGCCGCATCCTATTTGCGCAAAGTATTTTTACATCCCAGGCCCCACGGTTGCTTCTAACTGCTCCGTTCGCCACATTGTTTGCCTTGCATTGAGTTTCGCTTTCCCAGCGCGTTTCGGGGAGATTGTGTAGATGGGAGACTACAGGGCAAGGGTGTAATTCCAGAGTCACTCCCATTCAAGCCTGATTCTCAGTCGCTCTGTTCCGAGGCTGGAAGCAGGGGATGAAGGTGGAGTGGGCAGCTTAAACTGGATTTAAGTTTCCTTTGCATTCCCTGTATTCTGGCCCCTGATGTAAATTAGAGTAGCCCAAGGGCTATTTGGTTTTTCATTGCATGCTGGCATCTGGACTCCTGGGTCGTCTTCCTGCATCGTCTCCTGACTGAGCTCAGGTCCCCTCTCCGTGCCTCTGTTTCCCTATGTCATGTAGGGTCACGTCCGCTGTAAAGTGTAGTTCCCTGGTGCATTGCAGAGATCATCGAATGAGAAAGGGGCTGTTGAAGGATGCAGTGTTTTCATGCTGGATGGAAACATCCTTGCAGGCTCCCTGGAGAAGAGAAGGGTTTGTTTGCCGTGGGAGATGGGGCAGCAATCCGTGAGAGCCAGGTGACGGACCGGCCAGTGCTGACTGGTACAGACACCCGATGCTGACGCAGCGGCTAATCCGGAGAAGCCGCTGAAAGGATGACAGACAATAGGTTTAGGCAGGCGATTTATGGGGGCGAACCATAAGGTGATTAGTGCAGTTCAGAGGGGATTTGAAGGGAAAACAGCCATGTGGTGGATCAGATTATGAGCTCAGAGTCAGGGCACTCCTGCCTGCGCGGTAGCTTTTTCTCTTTTCTGGCTGCCGAGGGAGTTTATGGCACGTTCTGGAAAGGCAGGGCTCTGGCCACGCTTGCCAGCATGATTCTGTTTTGCAGCCCGGTTATTATCTCTAGGCTAAGGCTTTTCAGGTCAGATGGAGGGGGAGGAGGCCTGGCCCTATGAAATACGGGATTGACTCGCTAGGGAGAGGCAGTGTGGTCTGGTGAATAGGGCACTGGGCTAAGCTGGCAGAGACCTGGGGCCTGTTCTTGGCTCTGCCGGTGCTGGGGAGGAGCAAAGGGCCGGCTCTCCAATGAGGTAGCATGGTCTAGTGGGTAGAGCCCAGGACTGTGAGTCAGGACGTTCGGGTTCTACTCTTGGTCTGGTGCATCACTTCCCCTCTCTGTTTCCTCTTCCCTCTGTTTAAACTCCAAGCTCTTCAGGGTGTGGGGCTGCCAGTTTTGGTTGGCCGTATTCCTGGAGGTTTCATCACAAGACATAATCTGTCATTAAAGAGTCATCTTTAATTTCTGGAGGGTTGGCAACCCTACCAGGGCAGGGGCTGCTTTTTAGGGGGGTGTTCACACTGCAGCCAGGGGGTGGGACTGGCAGCTGGGGCAGACATACCCGCTCTCACCGCGCCCGAGTAGGGCATCGCAACTGGGCTTCAGCGCCGGCTGCACCAGCCCCCCTGACCCCCTAGGTTCATACTCACTTTTATTTTTAGTGAGTTAGCCAGACGGCAGCTAGACGGGTTCGGCTACACGAGCTCCCCCTCCCCCGTGGCAATGTAGATGTACCCGCTCTGCGGGTGTGTCTACACTGCAGTCCGAGGGGTGACTGCAGCCCATACCCGAATTAGCTTCGAGCTACGTAGTTCAAATAACAACAGTAGCGAAGCCACGGCAGCGTGGGCTAGGCACTCAAGTCTCTACAGGCGGGGTTGGGATGTCATTGAGACAGTCCCCACTGCAAAGAGCTGGGATGCTAAGGTTATGTCTGCACTGCAGAGCGTACCCGGGTCCTGGCTTGCCAAGCTGGTCTCCAAGAATCCACACGGCAGAGCTGCCCACGCCCCAGCCCCATGTCTAGCTGGCGCTGCAGTGAAATGTGTTTGGCGCTAGAATTGCTGGGGGTGGGGCGTATCCCAAGGTTCCTAGCGCCTCGCTAATTGCAGCCACACTAGGAATTGGTGTGCAGCCGTGTTGTGGCCGAACTTGTCGGTCCTTCCCCAGCCCCTCTGCGGAAGCATGTGCCAGCATGTCTAGCTGCAGTATTTCCAGCTGCTGCTGAATTAGGTTAACGGAACTTTCTTTTTATGGGATGTCCTTGGCAGATCGCAGCAGGTTTAAAGTTTCAGTAGTTCACCGTGGAAGTAAATAAACCTTGTAAGATGAGAAAAGTGGTGTTCATTACGCTTAAGGAATTCGGAAGGGAGTTAAAGCTATTGATGGCTGTCCTCACGGACCCCTTGAGTTTGGGCATGGCTCTTTGCCAAGGCAATTGAAACCACGCAGGAGGCAAGGAGTGGATGAAGAACTGGGCTCCGGAGAGCTGGGTTTCAATTCCCAGCTCTTCCATAGGTTCCTTGAGCAAGTTACCGAATCTGTTTGTGCCTCAGTTTCCCATTCCATGTCTCCGGTCTGTGTCTGCCTGTACGCTCCTCAGGGAGTCTGTCCAAGCCACGAGTCGAGCCCTGGCTCAGGGCTTTAGCCAGAAGGCCCCTGGAAGAGTTAGCAGCAGCAGCTCGGCTAAGTGCCCGATCGGTGGTCTTTGCGGGAGGGGGCTGGGATTGTCAGACGAAGGGCCTGAGAGCCGGACAGCTGTCGGTTATAGTGTTGGCAGGACCTGAGGCTGAATTTCATCCTAGTTCAGTGGCGATGGAAAGTACCTTGCTGGCTTGCGGCCGTTTGCTGGTTGAGTGAATTACTGGGGACAGAGAGTGCCCAGGGTGGCATCGGAAAACACCGATTTGTTGACCCCCAAATGATTCTCAGAAATGTATCAGGTTCAACACCTTTCGACGGGAACATATCGGGCTCTGACAGATCTGTCTGGTCTCCTACCAGGCTGCTGGGATTCCCAGGCTGCTGGGATCTAATGCTCCAGGGCCGCCCTGCCATGCGGACTGCCCCAGGGGCAGACAGGGCCGTCCTGGGGAGGCAAGTGGGGCAATTTGCCCCAGGCCCTGCGGGGGCCCCCACGAGAATATACCATTCTATAGTATTGCAACTTTTTTTTATGGAAGGGGCCCCCGAAATTGCTTTGCCCCAAGCCCCCTGAATCCTCTGGGTGGCCCTGGGGGCCGAAAGCCTCTAAATACTCCCCCTGTGCACCTGCCACTGTTGCAGTCCAGGGCCCCCAGTCATTTCTCCCCCGCTAACGTTGTGAGAAGAGCGCACAGGTGTGAATGACACCGGGGCAGGGCTGCGGAGAATCAGGCCCTGTGGAGTTGGTGGTTTGCCTGGGGTGATTGTCGTTGCAGATCTCTACTGTAGGTGGTGCCAAGACACCAAACAATTAGCCGGTGTCCGTACCACAGCCGGGAAGTAGGAAGGTGGCTGCGGGAGGGGGAGCGGTGGCATCGCTGAAGCTGCGGCACGAATTTCTCGAGGGGCGTTTTCGACTTTTCTTTTTATGCCGTATTGTAAAAGTGGCCAACCGCCCAAAGCTCCCCCGGAAAGGAACATTGCTGCTGGATTTGAATTTCCCCTGCTGGTGGGGTGCAGACGGGATTCAGACGCACAGAATAGAAGCCCTTGTTCCAAAAGCCCCCCGGCGTAACATTTTCAGCAGAGCGTCCTTTTGAACCCCTTTTGCAAAAAACAACCAACCCACCCGTTACACCACGACAGCCTGCCCCCTCTTCTCTGAACACCCTCCAGTTTGTCCATATCCCTGAGGCAAGGGTTAACGGAGATAGCTGCCAATCAGCCTCCTCCAGCCCTGGCCTGGAGCAGCTACGGGGGGGGAGGAAGGCGGCTGGGGGGCTGCAGGTGGCAGGTCAGTAGCCTGGCTGGCACCTCGCACTCCGGGCTGGTGCTGCACAGACAGTCTCTGTCTGCATTGAGGTCTGTTTTCCAGCAACTCTCAGATTTAGTCCCCCCGGGAGCTGGCTCTGCGCTGGCTGTGGTCTGGGGGCCAGGAGAGCTGGGAACGCCGCACAGCAGAGCAGGCCTGAATTCCGGTCTGGGTGCCCAGCTCCCCGCAGACCCTTGCCCATGCCATGGCAGTAGGGCAGAGAAGGGACCCAGGGCAGGGAGAGACCTCCGTAAACAAATACATGTTCGGGGCCCAGCCACTCTGGGACCCGGGAGCTCTGACTCCAAAGAGCCCGGAGGGGGCTGGGACGCCCACGCCCAACTCTTCCGGCTGGGCCAGATACACTGCAAAGCCCCGTGCCCCCAGGCCTCAGCGATCCCCTTCCTGCCCAGGGCCAGTTGTCACTGGGGGGCAGCCTGGCTTCCTGGCTGGGCAGGTGATGGGCGAGTGCTCATCTCCCAGTCTGTGCGGGGCGAGCAGTGATTCCTTTCCCCTCTGGGCGCCCCCCTGTCTGAGCCGTGCCTGGGCAGCCGTGTCCGGCCTCGCCGGGGTCGCCCCACAAGGGCGGTGAGAGAAGCACACGGCAGCCGCTCTCAAGTTCCCCCTTCCTTCCCATCACTGTTCCGCCTGCAGCAGGATGAGAGAAGCCACCCGATGCACCAGCCCTTCCTGCCTCGGCCATGACGCCCACCGGGCACTGCTTCCCACAGGCCCTCCCTGGCAGCGCTGATCCCCACGGGGCCACACCTCATTGCCTGGGCATGGCCTCTCCCAAGCTTCCGCCTAAACGTTCCCTTCCCTCTTGCCACCCCCCCCAGAAAACCCCACAAGGAGGGTGATGCCACGAGCAGGCATAAGCCAGAGATGCAGAGATCATGATACCGGAGAGTCAAATGGCAGAGACTTTATTTATGAGATGGGGAGTTAACCTGTGGAACTCACTGCTACCAGATATCCTCCGTATTAAAAAACAACCAATCCCAGATATTTATGTGAATAACGAGATCCACCATAGGCTTAGAGAGTTGACAGCCCCATTGCCGGACCCAGTGTTTCTGCTTTGCTCCTTACGCAGTGACATTAACCCTTCGGACGCTGCAAGTGAGTGTCCCCTGTCCTCCCACCCTTGCATCCCTTGGCCGGGCAGGCTGGGGAATGCCGGTGCCTGGTGGGATTGGCAGTCGCAGTGGGAGCTCCTCTGGTCTTGGTCCCATCTCTGCTCCCTGCCGGGGAGGCCGTGCTACGCGATGAGGCCGGCGCTCAGGGCTCCCAGCGCCAGCAGCAGGATGGTGAGGTGGTAGGACAGCAACGAGGCCAGGGACCGCTCTGGTGGGGAATCTAAACAAGAGCGATGGGGTCAGTTCCTGTCGGCGGCGACGGGCAATGCCGGGGGGTAGCTGCACCACTAGAGCGTGGCTGGGGCAGGGGCTGGGATACCCGGGAACTTTCTCCCCTATTCCATATGGGGCAAGAGGAGCTGGGGCAAGAGGGCTGGGTCTGGGCAGGGCCGTGCCGGCCTCGCTGCCGGCGTCTCCTCTGGGGAGTCGCAGTCCGTTCTGCCCAGGAGCTCGGTGCCTGACGACACTGACCCGGAGCAGAATGAGGAGAGTGGGAAGTGATGGGGCCCCTCAGTCCCCCCAGTCTGTGCCCCTTGCTCTGCCGGCTGTCTGTGAGCAGCTGACCTCCTCCCCGGGCCCTGCCCCGCTGATGTTCCAGACCCTTCCCCTGAGCTCTCCCCTGGGTAGGGACCTTCTCAGAGCAAAGCCCAGCTCTCCCCGTGCCCGCGCTGGGCAGCGCTTACCCGGGAGGTTACCTGGACACAGGTCCTTCGGGGAGATCATCCTGGAGCTGTTACTGGCGGGGTGCCGGGCTGTGCAGATGACGGCCGGGAGAGCCTCGAAAGGTTTCCGAGAGACACGCAGAGTGGCTCTGGTGGATACAACCACGCCGCTGTCCTTTTGAGTCCAGCTGTAGGCCACCTGTCCCCCTCTCTCCCCAGCCACGCAGCGCATGGTGTAGTGACAGGTTCCATTGTCACAGGTCACCGAGTCACAGACAATCGTTGTCGCCGGCACTTGCTCTGCGGGGGGGAGAGAAACAGGATGAAATCCCTGGCACAACTTCCTAGCAGCTGCCTGGAACTGCTGGAGGAAGCCGAGGGCAGAAGCCCCTGCCCCAGCTCAGCGTGGTTGGAGCAGGGGTGGGTGGAGCATCTGACCATAGATGGCTAATCAAACATTGGTCAAATCCTGTCAAAAACACTGTAAAGCACCGACGTATGAGAACAGGAACACCGGTAACAAAATACGGCCGTGGGCTCCAGTCCGCTTAGCCTTAGCGACTTCTGTTTAATCGCCCCCCAAAAAAGTTACTGACCAGGGATGGTGGGTGAACTCCCACTTCAGGGAGGCTAGCATGACAGCCCCACCTCTTCCAACTGAGCACCCCCACTCCCCTCAGCCAGAGCCCCAAGCATGCCCCCACAGCGGCCAGAGCCCGGAGCCTCCCCCCGCCCTGTGGCTGGAGGAGCCACAGGCCACCCCAATCCCTGGACACTGGCTGGAGCTCAGCCCCCGCCGGCTTGGGGCGGAGCATGGGTGGGGCCAGGGCCTGGGTTAGGGGAGGCTTAGCCTGCCCGGGTCTTCAGTACCATGGGAGGCGGGTACTGAACTTTAGTTCCGTTATTTGAACTCAGAAAAGGGCAAATCCCAATGAACCGAAGCTGTAAGAACAGGAAAGACGAATGATTCCTGGTCCCTTTTCTAGCAACGTTCTGTTACCTCCTCACTGTGAATGTGAGTCGAGACTGAACAGTTACAAAAGCGAAGACCAATGAAATGAAGCAGAAATAAAAGAAAAAGAAACAACAAAATCATTTTTGACGGCACGTAAGCTAGGCGGGCAGCTGGCCAGCTCTTCGAGCAGCTCGCTTTGCAGTCTCTTATTTGTCTTTATCTGTTTCGTGTAGATCCCAGCCGTCTTCGAATTCATCAGTGTGTCCTCCTTCCTCTTCCTTGGATGAACATTGGGTCAGTTCTTCACCTGCCATTTTCTTTTCTCATCGTACACAGCAGGGGAGACTTTCCGTCACTTCCTGGATTTTCAGTGGAGGATCCCCAAACCGGCCAACGGAGCCATTTAAAGTGTTACAGGCATTTCTGTCGCTGTAGCTAGATTGCAAGGTGGACGCTGCTTTGATTTAAGTGCGGGGATTGCACTCCGCACTGTTTTATGGCTGGCCGGGCTGCCGCTTGTGCCAGAACTTGCAACCGCCATCTGAACGGTTTGTTCGCTGGTTTAGCTTTTAAAATTCGCAGGAGACGCTCTGAGGTCACAAGCAGAAATGGCATCACCGTTGCAGACGTCTTGGAAGCATGGATCTAGAAGGTAGACAACAGGGTGTGTGTCTCACAGGGTTCACGCCACTCGCTGCTGGGGCGCCTCCTTGTGGCTCACCGGGGGATTCGCTCACGGCTGGGGTGCCGCCTTGTGGCTCACCGGGGGATTCACTCACGGCTGGGGCACCTCCTTGTGGCTCACCAGGGGATTCGCTCACCACTGGGGTGCCTCCTTGTGGCTCACCGGGGGATTCGCTCACCGCTGGTTTGCCGCCGCCGCTTGTGGTTTCTTGGCTCCCTTGCCCCAGTCGCGCACTTGGTGGCTTCTCTCCTGCTCCGCGAGCTCCAGCGCTTCCTCTTTGTGGCTTGGCCCTCAGGCCAGGCCGCTGCAGTTTCCTCCCTTCACGGGGATCAGAGTCTCGCTAAATAAACCGCCTCAGAAAGTCTTCAAAATCCACTGCCCCTGTTCCCCTCCCCGCAGGCCAGGCCCTCCCTCTACTCCGGCTCCCTACAATCACCAGCTTGGGTCCAGGTGGCCTGGTTTTGTTTTCCCTAGGCTACTTCCTGCTCCCTTCTCTCAAGCCGGAGAGTGACTGTGACTCTCCCCTTGGCCCCGCCCGGCCCTTTCTGCTGCTTTCCTCTCCCTGGTTTTATACCGGCTCAATTCGGGCTGTCTATCCAGCCCACACCTTACCCAGGTGCAGCCCATCCTGTCAGGTAGCCCCCCTGAGCCCTTTTACTCCTTGAGCGGCGGTGTAGGGTGAACACCCCGTCAGTGCGGGAGTGATCCCTTAGTTTTTCCGTGATATCATCCCTTTTCCTTCCTCGCGCCCGCTCTTGTAAGTGGACTGTGTTCCCCGCTCTCACGAGGACGTGTTTATCATTCAGGAACCCGTTCTGGGCATCCGATGACGCAGAAGTGTCGTTTCCCACGTTCTGAATGGACTAAACGCCGGGTGCAAGCAGTGAACCGAATGTTGAGATTCACGTTCGATGGCACAGTGGGTTATCCGTACTTGGCCATCCCTTGTCCACCAGCCGCGGCTGCACATTGGAAGATCTTTGAGACGGTTGGTAGAAGATGCCCAGCGAGTGCCATGAGACGTTCTCGGCGTGGCTCTGCTAACGATGCTGAAAAAAGGCTGCTGGGTCTTGTTTGGTTTTGAACACCAGGACAACGCTCTTCCCTTTTGGCCCATGTGGAGAGAAAACTGTCAGATCTTCAGCTTCCCCGGTGAGAAGCTGCCTCGTCCGGGCAGCACGGCCAGACCACCGAGGGCGTGAATGCTCGTTTGTCGTCAAAGCCCAGGCAGCCTCCATGTGAGCCGCGGTGTTGGTCCCAACACCAGACCATTCCCGGGACCCGGTTCATTGACAATATTTATTAACAGTCTGCAATCTCCTGGCCTGGTGAGCAACGGACCAGACGGCGTGGCAATGCTCAGCTGCACGCGGGAATGAGTAAAGCTCCGGCTATGGCATCATTACCGTGATGTCATGCGACTATTGGTCCATCCGTCTGACACTAGAGACACATGAGGGGCTTGCGCAAGACGAACCCCGAGGGCTGGGGTCACAAAGGAACGTAGGGACGCTGGGAGCCGCCACGCCTGACTCTGAGGGGCCTGGGATGCCACTGAGAGTCACAAGCCCGAGTCTGGCGCCCAGGTGTCCCGTGCGATGAATGGGGACAGACAGGTACAAAGAGATTCGCACTGGGCAGGGAGCCCCTAGGCTAGTCAATGGGAGATGCTGGGGGGATGGGGCATCCTCCCCCTTTGCCACCTGTCTTTGCTGGGGACTCTCAGCTGGGAACACTCTCTTGGGTGCGGGCTGCCGAGTCCTCCCCTTGTACCGTGTAACCCCGTGGTGAGGGTCCTCCCCTGGGTGGGAGAAGGGGTTTGAACAGGAAGCTGCCACCTCGCTGGTGAGCGATACAACTACCGGGCTCTGGGATAGCCTGGCGGGGGCCTCTTTGGATCTCTGATTAATGAGTGGCTGGAGCAGGGGATCGGATCCTGGGGCTCCCTGCTCCGGGGGGAGCGCTCTACCCACCGGCTATGGAGCTGTTCTCGTGCCGGTTCCCTTTGCGGCCCCATGACTCTGCACTGGCCCAGCCGCAGGGACTCTCCAGACCCTTCCCTTGATATCTCCCCGGGGGGCAGCAGCTTTCTCAGAGTGGGAGGTGGGGCAGGGGATTCCTGGGGTGACGGGGCCCCTTTAAGTGCGAAAGTTTTGGAGACCAGAGTGGTTTCATTGAAATAGTCGTGGGGTGAGTGCCGAGGCGGGGACCCGATGCCAGCTCTCTCCAGTGTTTCCCTGCGGAGGGCATTACCTGCGCAGAAGTCCTTCGGGGAGACCGTCCTCCTGGAGCTGTTCCCGTCGGGGACATGTGCCGTGCAGGTGATGTTCTCACGAGCCGCCTGGTGCCGCTGAGGGATGTGCACGATGGAGTCCGTGGACAGAACGCTGCTGGGGGCTTTACTCCAGCTGTAGGTCACGTTCTCCCTTCCATCCCTGACGGCGCAGCGCAGGGTGTAGATACAGGCGTCGTCCTCACAGGCCACTGAGTCACAGGTGATGGTGGGTGGCAGTTGTCCCTCTGTGTGGGGGGAGAGAAACACAGAACAGGCTGAAATCCCAACTTACTAGCTGCTGCCTGGATTTGCTGGGGGAGCAGCGCGCAGGGAGCCCTCTGCATCTTGGCAGCACGCTTGGAGCAGGGGCAGGGGGACATGAAGGTAATGGCACAGCTGGGAGGGAGAGGACGAAGGAGGGATCATTTGGGGAGGTGCAGGGGGGCCCAGATCAGTTGGGGGTTTGAGCTGGCTGAAATTTTCCAATGAACACCTTTTCCATCTGAAAATTTGGTTTAGTCAAAACTGCCATTTTCGGGGTGGGGGGGGGGGAGTTGATGCCAAGAAAAATGTTCAGTTTTCTGAAGCAGGTGTTCAAAGCCAAACCCCAAACGTTGCATTTCGAACGGTCTTTCCCCTTCTCCCACTGGAGTCCACCGTAATTGGCAAGGTCGTTGTGGAAACCGATCAGCATTTCGACACCTCGTGTTTCAGAGGGAGCAAAAATATCGAAATGTTTAATTTCCTGATGGGGATCTTTTGCAACTTTTCAGGCCACAATTTTTTTTTTATTTTTTTTTTTGTTATTGACAGATTTCTACTTCACATCCCGATCTGGGACAAAAGCAGATGTCGAAATGGCCCTGTGCAAGAGAAACGTTCCTGACTAACTCCCTTAGGGTGACCAGCGCTGGAGTTGGGGGATGGGGCAAGCGGAGCAGGAAATGGAGCCCTGCTGGGGTGGGGGAAACCTCAATTCCAAGAGGAGTTTGGGTTTCTAATGGGCCAGGGCCGTGTGGGGCAGGGGCCAGGATGGGGGAAGGAAGCTACAGCAGAGCACAAGAGGGAAAGGGCTGCAGAAGACGGAGGAGCAGGGAGACAGGGCTGGTGAGCAGCAGAAGAGACAAGCATGAGGTGGAGGAAGAGGAGGAGTTTGCCAGCGGCTGTGAGTTTCCTGAGCAGGGTGGGTTCCAGGCTCCCTCAGGAATCCCCTTGCCCCAGCACTTACTGGACACGTGCAGCGTGAATTCTCTGTAGGCGAATTGCTCTTTGTCTGTGCTGAATTCGACGGTGTAGCTGCCCGTGTCCTCCATCCTCAGGTCGGTGATCTGAAGCGAGTAGCTCTCATCAGAGAATCGCAGGCGTCCCTCGTAGGATGGGTTAAACACCAGGACGTGGGGAGGTTTCCCTGCGGTGATGGTGACTAGACTCCTTGTGTTTACCGACCAGGCCCCGTTTTTAAATTTCTGTTCTGCTGAGATCCTCAGGGGGAAAGTGACCGACCCTCCCAGAATCCCGGTCAGCTCCGTCTCGTCTGCGGCTGCTCTGGAGTACTCTGGTGCATGGGAGGGAAGAACAGGGAATAGATCTACCATGGACGCACCAGGCCAGTTCCCTCCCCGGTCCCCGTTCATGCTCCCACAGGAACCGGGGGAGTCACAGATCACGGGAGTGGGAGAAACAGTTTCCCCTGGATCTGGGCTCAAAACCCACAGATTGCAGCTCTGGATGGCAAACGTCCCATGTCCAGGCAGCCTTCCCCCCTGGGGCGTTGGTTTGGATAGTACAGAGCGTGGAACCGTTTGTGAGGTTGAGAGCCGGATCTGGCTTTGGAACACATCCGCTCTTGGGGGACAGAGATCTGGTAGCAGTAGGGGGTTCTTACCCTTGCAGGGGGAGCAGCCTCTAGATAAAAGACCCTCAAAAGGGACAAAGACCCTCACTGGGCTAGAGCGGGAGATGCTTTTCCAGGGGTTTTATCCACGAAGCCATGGGAAGCTGATGATCCTATTACAGCCCATTAAACAGCTGAACAAATCTGTCTATCTCCATGCCCACCCATCTCTTCTCCCCCCCCCCCAGGTGCTGGGGAATGGTGGGTCGTGCTGTAACCACTGTAGCAGAGGGAATAGCTGCTGTCACAGTATCTCCACCTAGCAAATTATCTGCTAGGCGTTTTAGCAGCCGGGCCCTGCTGGTGCCAGGGGGAACCTCAAAGGGCAACTGCAAACCCCTTAGGGCAGCAGGTCTCCTGGGAGAGGCAAGTACCAGCCCTGGTTACTACCTCCCCGGCCGGAAGTAGCCAACGTGGCATTTCTGTTGGTATTGCTACATCCCCACTAGCGGTTCAGGGGCTGGGAAGCAGACGAGCGATGAAATGCAGGCTGAGATCCTGGGCCTCATTCTCCATCGCGCTGCGTCTTGCGTAACCACTTCCCCCAGGGCAAAGCCAGTGTGAAATGCCCCTGGTGTGATCCGGGAGCATTTTACATGCAGGGCCACGGAGGATCGGGCCCGACCAGGGGGTCTTGGAAAAATCTTCTTGGTGTGCGTGAGACGGGTCGACCCAAAGGGTCAGGTTGGTCCTGCCCGCCCCGTGGCTCACGCTGGGCCGGGCCCAGCTGTCGTATAGGCGCAAGGAGGGGCCGTTTCATCTCAGCCTCGTGACTGTCATTGGGGAATCGCCCCCCTCCCCACCCCAAACCCCTCTCCTCTCCCCTCCCACTCCTGAGCCGGGCTCTCGTTCGCTCCCTCTCCAGCAGTCTGGGTAGTCTGAGGGCCCTGCTGTGGCTCTGTGTGCAGGTCACGCTCCCAGTGTGGCTGGGCCCCGGCAGTCCCTTTGCAGGGGGTGGGGAGCTGGGGCAGGAAGCACTAATCCATGCGGACCCCCCCGAGCAGCCGCCGGGAGCTGCCAGGGAAGCAGTAATAACCCCGCCCTGCTACCCCTAGGGACCAGCGCTCAGTGCATCCCCTGCTGCAACACGGCCACCTCGCAGGAGTCCCCCTCCCTCCCTCCTCTCGGTCTCCAGCCCCACAACCTGACCCCTCCTTTTCCCTTCCCCAAGTCCTCCTGTCTCCCTGCCCCAGAGGTCCCCCCGGGCAACTCTCTATGCTTTGCCCTGCCATTATGCAGCGCGTCCCTCCCAGCATCATCCCTCTGCCCCCTGCTGCGGGGAGATGGTCCCCCAAGAGCACAGGGGCGCTCTCAGGCCTGGCCAGACCCCTCACTTGCCCCCCCCTCCAGGCTCTTTGGGGTCTATGTGGCTTCCCACGGGTCTTGCCCCCAGCTGCTGGAGAGGAGGGGACCCTGCAGGGTCAGGTGAGCTGGGAGTGCAGGGCTATTCCAGCCCCGGGCTCTCCCTCTGTTCAGCTCTGCTGATGCCCCTCAATCCCGACATGCAGCCCCCCCATTCCAGCTCTGGACTCCCCCTCCCTCCCTCAGCTCTGCTGATGCCCCTCAATCCTGACATGCAGCCCCCCCCCGTTCCAGCTCTGGACTCCCCCTCCCTCCTTCAGATCTGCTGATGCCCCTCAGTTCCGACATGTAGCCCCCCCACACCCCTGGTTATTTCAGCCCTGGCTGAGTAGCTGTTTGCAGGGCTGGATTAACTCTCCATGGAAAAGAGGGCAAATGGATTGAATCAAACCCTAGACTCCCAGTTGCCCAAGGCGCGGGCTTTGTGGCTGACCCGCGGTCACTGTTTCCTGCACGCTAATTCAGACAGATCACTCACCTCCCGGCTGTAGGAGCAGAAGAAGCAAAAGAAAAGAAGGTCGAAGAAGAGCCCCCTCCATCCTGACAGCGTGGGGCAGCGGGCGTCGGGGAGCCTCACCAAATGGAGCCAGGGCCTGGAGCGGTTCGGATGGGGACGTCTGGCTGGCAGGGCGATCCTGGCTACCCTCTGTGGCTGAGGATGGACTGCAAAGAAATGAATCGCCCTGCGGCTCTGCAATTTCTCCACCGGGAGATGGGATTTGGCAAGACCAGATCCCTCTGGCTGTGATGTGACTCAGCTCTTGGGGTAAGTCACCCAATGAGCTCAAAGCAGCCGAGTTCCCTAAACCCCACAGGGTGTGTCACTCTGCGCGCGGGGCTACGCTCAGCCAGGGTCGGCGGGTGGGTCTAAAACGGACACAGCTCCTGCGTTATTGGATGGTTCTGTCTATTGCACCGGAGAGCCTGTCATGCTAGGAATTCACGGTTACCCTGGGGCCCCTTGACACGACAATAGCATCTACCTCGATAGCATTCATCACCATGTATTTTTTGACAGGTTTCCGTGAGAAAAAGGTTGAAAGAATAGAGTGAGAGAGCTTAAAGCAGGGATCAGCAACCTATCAGAAGTGGTGTGCCGCGTCTTCATTAATTCACTCTGATTTAAGGTTTCGCGTGCCAGTCAAACATTTTAACGTTTTTAGAAGGTCTCTTTCTATAAGTCTGTAATATGGAACTAAACTATAGTTGTATGTAAAATAAATAAGGTTTTTAAAATGTTTAAGAAGCTTCATTTAAAATTAAATTAAAATGCAGAGTCCCCTCCCGGACCGGTGGCCAGGACCCGGGCAGTGAGTGCCACTGAAAATCAGCTCGCGTGCTGCCTTCGGCACGCGTGCCATAGGTTGCCCACCCCTGGCTTAAAGATTAAAAAAAGAAAGTTTGGGTAAGGTTTAGAGGAAAAAAAGGAAAGAAAGGTGGTTTGGTGAGGTTGAGTAAGGAGAGATGATTTTAAAGGCCTAGTTTGGCATGTTATTAAAGAATAGAAAGAGAACGTAAAGAAGAATAAAGATTTTTCTTTTTAAAGGGTTAGTTTGAAAGAATAGAGGCAAGTTATTAAAGAGAAGAGAGATTTTTGGTGAGGTTTAATAAGGAGAGGTGTTTTTAAAGGACTAGTTTGGTATGTTATTAAAGAATAAAACAATGTGAGATAATGTAAAAGGTGTATTAAATATAAGGATAGGTTAAGAAAAGAGCATTTAAAAAGAGTTAAATAAAAGAGAAACATGTAAAGAGAGGTTAAAAGAAAGAACAGAGCAAGAAAAGGGAAAAGAAAGCCCCTTGGCAAAGGGCAAAGCCAGACAGCCCGTGGTTGAGTCAGAGAGATCTTACCCTTCCAAGTGTTTCTGCGGAAAGAGGCAACTTCCCAGGTACACAGCCCCTCAGGCTTGTTACCACCGCCTTTGGGTCGGCCCAATCAGATGTGGTTCTATAGCAGTGTCATACAATTCATTTTCCTGAACCAATCCTATAGTCCCAAGGTTTTTAAACAAGATCCACCCTCCCCCCCCAACTGCCTTAATCTTATATAAAAAAACAAACCCCAAGCATTTTCCCCGCCATGTAGCCCATTTACCTAGGGGCTTTAATAAAAGTTAAAACTATAAACCCTTAGTAACAATTTCTAAAAGTTTTCCCCTATGTTTTAGACTAAAATGGGTTATTTTTTTAATAAGGATAATCTGAAGCTGCAGCAAATCCCCTGTTAGCAAGCCTATATGAAGACACATCCCTTCAGTTAGCACTTTTGCATATGTTTCAATAAAAAAAAAGCACGTAGAAGCACCCCAGACCTAAACAGACCAACCCTTACTAAGAAAAAGTTTTGAAAAGCTTTTCCCTGTGCGTGTAGTGAGAACAATTTGAAGCAGTCTTTTTAAATTAGTGGATTAGAAAAGACCACTTTGAAAAACAAGTCTATCTGAAGAAACAATGTTTCATTCAACCCTTTTGCGTGTGTGTTTCAATGACAAGTGAGCACGCAGAAACAACCCAGGGTTAAAAACACAGAAAATCTCTTTATAAAAGTAATGTCTAGTGATAAAAAAGTTTCCCCCTGTATTTTAGACTCACATTGGTCAGTTTTTAGTAAGGACAATTTGAAGCAGCAGAATTTTGCAGCAAAGCTACTGTCAGCAAAAACAGCGTCCGTAAGCCAGTGGATCACAGATCAGAAGGCTGCGTCTTCGCCTGCTTTTTAACAGATACAAGTGAAAGTTATGTTAAGTTTTGTAAAGGAATAAACACTTTAACAGACAAGCCTAGATGAAGACCGAGCCCTTTAACATTTTTACATGTGTGTTTCAATTAAAAACCAGAAAAATGAGCATGCAGAAAACACCCCAGAGTGAAAACCACTGAACCGTAGTAACGGCTAGTTTATATTCCCCTTATTTTGTAATCCAGTGGATCAGAGAGAAGTTTATTTTCCTCCCCACTTTTTTAGCAAATCCATGCAAAAGTTATACTAAGTTTCTTCTTCTTCTTTTTTTTTTTTTTTTTTTTTTTGGCTTATTAATTTACCCAGAGTAAGTAATTACTACCTGAGGGAGCAAACAGCTGTGCATGTCTCTCTATCAGTTAGGTCTGCAGCTTTGGGTGCGTGGGTCAGACCTGGGTCTGCGTTGCAGCAGGCTAGCGTGTCTGGCTCGAAAAGACAGGGTATTGAAGTCCCAAGCTGGCAGGGAAAACGGGTTCAGAGGTGGGCTCAGAGGGAGTCTCAGCACATTGGGTGACAGTCCCAAGGGGGTCTCTGTGACCCAACCCGTCACAACTGGGGCTTGGCGTGAATGAGAATCTGGCCCTGCGTCTGCGGGGGGAAGGGGAGGCGATTTGTACGTTCTCTGCTAGACAGAGGCCTGCGCAAAGGAATTGAAGGTGCCTCCCCATGGCTGGCAGCTCAGTGCTGGGACAGGGACACAAATCCGGATCGGGTGTGAGCAGCAGGTGTTGAGCATTGTGGGGAAGATGGTGACTGAGCCTGGGCCCCGAGGAAACCCCACAGGGAGTGTGATGCCACCAGCAAGGTTACCCCAGAGGTACAAAGATCATGACCCTGGGGATGGGAAGCCTGGAAAGAACCAGGCGCTGGAGCAGCCGAGGGGACTGAGCAGTGAGCTCTGGGTCGGGGGATTTGTGTGAGCTCTGGGCTGGGCGCCTGGGGGCTGGTTACACTCTGGGACAATAAATCAGCCCCAGGTAGGGGAACGATTAGACACTGGGGTCTTTTAAAAAGGTCAGTGGGAGGAAACCGAGGCAGGCGCACATGTTGTGCTGCTAGCGGCTGCCAGAGGGCGCCACTGAGCAGGGCCGATTCTCCACCACATCTCCCGCCACACAGAGGGACCCAATACTTCCCCTCCTCCCACTCAGTGACATTCACCCTTCGGAAGCTGCAAGCGAGCGTCCCCCTGTATCACCCTCGGGCTGGCAGGCTGGGGAACGCCCAGGCGGGATTGGCAGTCGCAGTGGAAGCTCCTCTGCTCTCAGTCCCGTCTCCGCTCCCTGCCGGGAAGGACGTGCACCGCGATGATCCCAGCGCTCAGGGCTCCCAGCACCAGCAGCAGGACGATCCCCTTGACGCGGCAGTAGGACAGCGAGGAGGCCGGGGCTGATGAGTGAGCTAAAGGTGATGGCGTCAGTTCATGCATGGGGCAACCGGCAATGCGCCAAGAGCACAGCAGGGGACGGGGTCGGGGTGCCTGGAACCTGCCCCCCGCTCCATACGGGGCAGGAGGAGCCGGGCCCCGCTGACCTCGGCTCTGGTGTCCCGTCTGGGGAACTGGAGTCAGAGGCCACGTCCTGCCCCCAGGCACAGGAGCCCCCCGTCCCCAGAGCGAGGCCCAGAGGGCTCTGACGCGGCTCAGACGCCTCCTGAGCAGAGGGAGGTGACGGGGCCCAAAACAGCCCCTTGGGCCCCCACTCTGAGCCCCTCACTCTCCCTGCTCGTCCCTGCGCCCCCCACCCGTGAGCAGCTCATCACACCTGCACAGGGTGGGGCTGTGACCCCTCCCCGGGGCAGCCTGCGCTGATGTTCCTGCCCCTACCCCCAGGTAGGAGCCTTCTCAGAGCCGGGGGATGGGACGGGGGGTTGATGCGGCCCCTTAAGTGAGTCAGTGTTTGGGATCAGGAGTGTTTAATAACTAAACTCCTCAGGGTCCCCCCCCAATATCTGCCTGCGCACGGCTCTCCTTGGGCCCAGGCTGTTGCCCATTGACCCTGCGACGCTGCTCTGGTGACACAGCCAAATCCAGAGCAAACCGCTCCCTGCCTGGCAGGTTTACAGGCTAAAATCTGCAGCCAGGTGGCTTCTGGGGCTATGGGGGCCAGGTTCCATTTGGGATGAAAGGCCTGGGACTGGTGCAAAGGCAGCGACCCGATGCCANTCCAGTGGATCAGAGAGTTTATTTTCCTCCCCACTTTTCTAGCAAATCCATGCAAAAGTTATATTAAGTTTCTTCTTATTTTTTTTTTTGGCTTATTAATTTACCCAGAGTAAGTAATTACTACCTGAGGGAGCAAACAGCTGTGCATATCTCTCTATCAGTTAGGTCTGCGGCTTTGGGTGCGTGGGTCAGACCTGGGTCTGCGTTGCAGCAGGCTAGCCTGTCTGGCTCGAAAAGACAGGGTATTGAAGTCCCAAGCTGGCAGGGAAAACGGGTTCAGAGGTGGGCTCAGAGGTAGTCTCAGCACATTGGGTGACAGTTCCAAGGGGGTCTCTGTGACCCAACCCGTCACAACGGGGGCTTGGCGTGAATGAGAATCTGGCCCTGCGTCCTGGGGGGCTGCGATCCCCTGGGAGCAGAGGGTCTGTAGGTTCTCTGCTAGACAGAGGCCTGTGCAAAGGAATTGAAGGTGCCTCCCCATGGCTGGCAGCTCAGTGCTGGGACAGGGACACACATCCGGATCGGGTGTGAGCAGCAGGTGCTGAGCATTGTGGGGAAGATGGTGACTGAGCCTGGGCCCCAAGGAAACCCCACAGTGAGTGTGATGCCACCAGCAAGGTTACCCCAGAGGTACGAAGATCATGACCCTGTGGAGTGCAGAGGCCTGGGAAGCCTGGAAAGAACCAGGCGCTGGAGCAGCCGTGGGGACTGAGCAGTGAGCTCTGGGTTGGGGGATTTGTGTGAGCTCTGGGCTGGGCGCCTGGGGACTGGTTACACTCTGGGATAATAAATCCGCCCCAGGTAGGGGAATGTTTAGACACTGGGGTCTTTTAAAAAGGTCAATGGGAGGAAACCGAGGCAGGCGCACGTGTTGTGCTGCTGGTGGCTGCCAGAGGGCGCCACTGAGCAGGGCCCATTCTCCACCACATCTCCCGCCACACAGAGGGACCCAATACTTCCCCTCCTCCCACTCAGTGACATTCACCCTTCGGAAGCTGCAAGCGAGCGTCCCCGCGGAGCACCCTCAGGCTGGCGGGCTGGGGAACGCCCAGGTGGGATTGGCAGCCGCAGTGAAAGCTCCTCTGCTCTCAGTCCCGTCTCCGCTCCCTGCCGGGGAGGACGTGCACCGCGATGATCCCGGCGCTCAGGGCTCCCAGCACCAGCAGCAGGACGATCCCCTTGACGCGGCAGTAAGACAGCGAGGAGGCCGGGGCTGATGAGTGAGCTAAAGGTGATGGCGTCAGTTCATGCACGGGGCAACCGGCGATGCGCCAAGAGCACAGCAGGGGAAGGGGTCGGGGTGCCTGGGAACCTGCCCCCCGCTCCATACGTGGCAGGAGGAGACGCTGTGGAAACAGGGCTGAGTCTGGGCCGGGCCCCGCTGACCTCGGCTCTGGTGTCCCGTCTGGGGAATTGGAGTCAGAGGCCGCGTCCTGCCCCCAGGCACAGGAGCCCCCCCGTCCCCAGAGCGGGGCCCAGAGGGCTCTGATGCAGCTCAGACGCAGAGGGAGGTGACGGGGCCCAAAACAGCCCCTTGGGTCCCCACTCTGAGCCCCTCGCTCCGCCGGCTCCTCCCTACGCCCCCCACCCGTGAGCAGCTCATCACACCTGTGCAGGGTGGGGCTGTGACCCCTCCCCTGGGCCGCCTGCGCTGATGTTCCTGCCCCTCCCCCGCTACCTCCCAGGTAGGAGCCTTCTCAGAGCCGGGGGATGGGATGGGGGAGTTGATGCGGCCCCTTAAGTTAGTCAGTGTTTGAGATCAGGCGTGTTTAATAACTAAACTCCTCAGGGTCCCCCCCCAATATCTGCCTGCGCACGGCTCTCCTTGGGCCCAGGCTGTTGCCCATTGACCCTGCGACGCTGCTCTGGTGACACAGCCAAATCCAGAGCAAACCACTCCCTGCCTGGCAGGTTTACAGGCTAAAATCTGCAGCCAGGTGGCTTCTGGGGCTGCGGGGGCCAGGTTCCATTTGGGATCAAAGGCCTGGGACTGGTGCAAAGGCAGAGACCCGATGCCAGCTCCCCCGTGTGAGCACTGGGCAGCGCGATCCTGCAGAGGGAGTTACCTGCACAAAGGTCCTTTGCAGAGGCCGTTGTGGAGCTGTTACTGGCGGGGTTCTGGGCTGTGCAGGTGACGGCCAGGTGAGCATCACGGGGGCTCAGAGAGATGTGCAGAATGGACTCATTGGGTACAACAGCGCCCCCTGCTGTGTGAGTCCAGCTGTAGGTCACATGCTCCCCTCCATCCCTGATGGTGCAGCTCAGGTTGTAGTTACAGGTTTCACTCACACAGGTCACTGAGTCACAGAGGACAGTTGGCTCCGGTACTGGCTCTGCCGGGAGGAGAGAAACATGGAACGGGCTGAAATGCCCAGAGCATCTTGCGAGCCGCTGCCTGGATGTGGTGGGGAAGGTGAGGTGAACGCAAGGAGCTGTCTGGCTCCTGGGGTTGCCCCTGCCCCAGGTGGAGGTGGGGGGAAGAAGGGAGGGATCGATTGGGGGTGCTGGAGAAGTGGTGCTAGGAGGCCCAGCCTTGAGCTAGTTAAAATTCCTCAATGAAATGTGTTTCTGTCAGAAAAGGGGGATTTGCTGGAATTGGGGGGATGGGGCCTGAGGAAAGGGGCCGGGTAGGTGAGCCCTGGCTTGGATGCAGGAAACCCGCGTGCCAAGAGGAGTTTGGGTTTCTGATGAGTAAGGGCCGTGTGGGGCGGGAGCAGTGGGGCAGCAGACAGGGCGGGGGAAGGAGGTTGCAGAGGAGAAGTGGGCAGAGAGGCAGAGCTGGGGGGGTGACGGGGGGTGGGAGAGAGGAAGGAACAGGAGCGGGGGGCGGAGAAGCAGCCGCACTGAGAGGTCTGCACAGACTCTGGGATCCTGCAGCCCTTGATCTCCCAGAGGAGGTCCCTGAGCAGGGCGGGGTCCAGCTTCCCCCGGGGTTCATCGGCCCCACACTTACTGTACACGCGCAGTGTGAAGTTTCTGTGGATGATGCCTGTAGCTGTGGTGATTTGAGCGCTGTAGGTGCCTGTGTCCTCCATCCTCAGGCTGGTGATCTGAAGCGAGTAGCTCTCGGGGACTCTCAGGCGTCCCTCGTAGGATGGGTCTGTCACAATGACATTGGGGGGATTTCCTGCTATTACAATTACTATAGTCCTCGTTGTGTTTACTGTCCAGGAAACAGTTATAAGTTGCTGTGCTGGGATCCCCAGAGGGAAAGTGACGGAGTCCCCTAGAATCCGGCTCAGCTCCATCGCGCCTGCCTCTGCTCTGCCGGACCCTGCCCCACGAGAGAGAACAGGACCCTTTAGCACCAGATCGACCACATGCCCCGTCACGGGGACCCCAGGCCAGTTCCCCTTCCCAGCCCTTGTGACACGTTCTCCCGGGAATGAGAGGGCGCTAGATGGGAGGGGGAGAGGGAGGGGTCAGTACCGTTTCCTATGGAGCTGGACCCAAACCCTCCCAGATTTCAGATCCTAGTGTCCAGCACCCCATGGCCAGTCCGCCTTCAGCACTGGGGCTGGGATATTACAGAGCCAGGGGCCAGCTGTCAGATGTGGGTCTGGATCTGGGTTTTGAACACGTCCGATCTCAGAGGGTTGAGCTCCGGTAGCAGTAGGAGGCTCTTTCCCCCTGCTGTGAACCAACCACTAGAGGGGGACAGAGAGCCGCCCGGTGCCAGAGCGGGTTACAGGCTCTCACAGGCGTTTTTCCTGCTCAGGTTGAGAGGAGACTGATAATCCTATTACAGCCCATTGATGGCCGAGTCTGTCTATCCCCCGACCCACTTGTCTCCTTCTGGGGGTGCTTACACTGGTGCCCATCACCCCAGTATCTGAGCACATCCCAAGAGTAAGGGAGACAGCTGTGATTCCTCTCTCCCTTCCCAGCAGGCTCGGGCGGTTTCATGATCCCCACTGGCCGTAGGTGAGCAGGGGGTGACTGTGTTGAGTTGGGGGCTAGTGCAGGAAATTTGGCTGAAGAGGTGAATTTGCACCTAGCTCTGAATGTGGGGAGGTTTTAGATCCTCAGGGGCGAGGGACCCGCCTAAGGGTCAGGGCAGGGGGTTTTGGGCTTACAAGGGAGGGGGCTGCGGTGCTTCCAAAAAAGCCCTGGGGTGCTGGAGCTTGGGGCAGACCCAGCAAAGCTGCCTTTGGCTGGGGAGGGGGCATGGGTCTCTCAAGCCCATGGCAGGGTGTAGCGATGTAGTCTGGCTCCCCACCATCCAGACACCAAAGTGGGGGGAGCCAGCAAACCCTATGCCCGTCCCTCAGAGGTCAGGGTGCAGGACAGGAAGTATAAAAGCCCGACCCCAGAGCTCACTTGTCTCCCAGCCACCGGAGCGACCAGACGCTTGTGGCGTAGCTCCCGGTGGGGAGACCACGGCGATCGGCGGCCGACCCGAAGGTTGGCCAGACCAGACACCATCTGACGCTAGCCCGAGCCCACAGACGCTGCCAAGCCTACTGCTCGCCCATTACTCCGAGGAACTCCCAGGCCCACCGCTCGCCAGCTACACCAAGGAGCCCATGGGGTGTGACCCCGCAGAGGACACCGTCCGGACCCAGGTACCTCTAGAGGGGGAGGTAGGAAGTAGCCCGGGGGCAACCGACCCTGGTCTGGCCGCAGCACTGCTAGAGCCAATGTCAGTGTGTTGCAGTCAGGGTCCCCACTGACACAGCAGCGGGTTTTCTGCCTCTGCTAGGTCCCCAGGCTGGGATGCAGTGGAGTGGGGGGCCTGCGTCCCCCCCGCCACCCACCTCGCGGGTGCCCGTCTCCCCAGCTGCTCGAGCCAGGAGTCTGGAGTTTGCTGTTCAACCGGTTCGCTCAACCCCTGCCTGAGGGGCCTGAACCACTGACTGTTCGCTGCCCCGCCCTGACCCAGGGCCTGGGACTGCTAATACTGACTGACTGCTGCAGGATCACGCTACTTCCCCAACACACCTGACCAGTGCAGCGAAGTGGTCTGGCTCCCCACCGCCCCGAGGGGGGTGTGCCCGAGCCAACCAGCCTACACAGGGGCTGTTTGTGGGGGGGCCCCCATTTCCCTCCTAACTTTGTGGAGGATTTGAGGTGGTTCGCCCAAAGCTCCGTAAATTCCCCTGATGCACGTCCCATCTTTGTTCACCTCCTGTGGTTAGCAGGAGATGATGTCACCCCTCAGTCCATTTCAGGGAGTGCATTAGATCCTCGCTGTCCAAGGGCGCTAATTAGGTTGGGAAGGGGGTGCTGCCACGCCCCAGAGTTTCATACAGGAGGTGTGCTCCTGGGCGGAGCTCTTCACTGCGCAGAGTTAGTGTGGATGTGAGTTCTGCAGAGAGGTGTTTCTCTCAGCTTGTGTCCCTGGGGCAGGGAGTCAGTGCTTTGTTTACAAACAGAGGCAGGGTGATTGAGATAAGAAAAGGCTGGTGTGACGGGTTCCATCACAGAGACCCCTTTGGGACTGTCACCTGATGTGCTGAAATTACCTCTGAGCCCGTTTTCCCTGCCAGCTTGGGACTCCAGAACCCTGCCTTGTTGAGCCAGACATGCCAGCCTGCTGCAACCCGACCCAGGGTCTGGTCCACGTCCCCAAAGCTGCAGACCTAACTGAAAACTGCTCAGCAGGTTACCTGCCACCAGCACCCAGACACCCAGTTCCCAATGGGATCCAAACCCCAAATACATCAGTTTGATGCTGTATAAAGCTTATACTGGGTACATTCATAAATTGTCCGCCCTCTAGAACACGGATAGAGAGAGATGCACGGCTGTTTGCTCCCCCAGGGATTAATCACTTAGGCCTTGGCTACACTTGGCAATTCACAGCGCTGTGAAGCGCGAGTGTAGTCGCGCCGTCAGCACTGCGAGAGCTCTCGCAGCACTGTATGTACTCCACTTCTCCGAGGGGAGTAGCTTGCAGCGCTGCGAGCGAGCGGGCTGCGAGCGAGCGTGCAGCGCTGCAGGCGCTGATTACAGTGGTGCTTTACAGCGCCGCTCTCGCTGCGCTTGGGGGGGGCGTTTTCACACCTCTGAGCACAGCAAGTTGCAGTGCCGTACAGCGCCAGTGTAGCCAAGGCCTTCCTCTGGGTTTATTAATAAACAAAAGTGATTTTATTAAATATAAAAAGTAGGATTTAAGTGGTTCCAAGTAATAACAGACAGAACAAAGTAAGTTACCAAGCAAAATAAAGCAAAACCACGCAAGTCTAAGCCAAATACAGTAAGAAACTGATTACAGATGAAACCTCACCCTCAGATGTTCCAATAAGATTCTTTCACAGACTAGACTCCTTCCTAGGCTGGGCCCAATCCTTTCCCCTGGTGTAGTCCTGGTTAGTTCCAGCAGACATCTCAGGTGGTAAGCAGGGGTTTTCTCAGGACTGGCAGCTTGTTTTGTCCTGCTCCACCCCCTTTTATAGCTTTGGCACAAGGCGGGAATCTTTTGTCTCTCTGGGTCCCCACCCCTCCTTCTAAATGGAAAAGTACTAGATTTAAGATGGATTCCAGTATCAGGTGACATGGTCACATGTCCCTGTAAGACCCCCAGTCTCCATTCCCCATGGGCTGGCCCACACGTACACAGGGAGGCTTTCAAGTAACTAAGGCCATTTACAACTGACTGTTTCTAGAGCACCCTTAATGGCCTCCACTTCCTATGTTTATATCAGTGATAAAAGTTCATATCTTATTCTACTAACTCCAAATATAGAAATAAGACACGTAAACAAATAGGATGAACACACTTAGTAGATTAGAAGCTTTCTACTGACACCATACAAGGGGTATTTAGCGTAAAGCATATTCCAGTGATGTCATATTCACAAGCATATTTCCATAAAGCATATGGAGTGCACCGTCACAGCTGGTAATTAAATGAAGGATCTGGAAGTGGTTAGATGAACCTGTAAAGCAGGAATCCCTGTGTGGGTGAGGGGTTGAGGAGAGAATGCAGGGGACTCAGACGAAATACAGCCAAGCCCTGTGAGCCCAGGCTACATTCAGAACAGAGGAAGGTGTGAGGGGCTTAGGTGAAAAGAAGGGGCTGAACCCCAGGGCAGGGCTAGCAGTGGCACAGAGAAGTTCCCACGCTACCTGTGGTACTAATGTGGCCCCATCACCGCAGTATCTGAGCGCCTCACATCACAGCCCCTGGGTGAGGCAGAGCTGTGCTGTTCTCCCCATTGTACAGATGGGCACTGAGGCACACACAGACTAACAGCCAGACTTTCACAGGTATTTAAGCACCGAGTGGGATTTTCAAAAGTGCCTAGAAGGTTCGGTGCTTTGTAAACCCCACTGGATGCCTCCTGGCTGCATCAAGATTTTAAACCTAACCAGTGTCCCTTCAGTGACTTGCCACAAGATGTCAGGACATGTTAGTATTAGAGCTGAGTGGGTCTAATATTTATTTAATGTTCTTTCTTTATAAAGGAATTAGAAACTATTATCTGACAGAAGCACTGTATCTCTCTTATTATCTGCAAAAAAAACCAAGAGTTTTCAGGTGCCCAGTAGCCTCTGAAATCGTGGTTAAGGTGCCCACCTCTACCCCACCGAAATCTGAAATGGCACCGCTGTCTCTGCCACCATTTCCTGCCCTGGAATTCAGACAGATCACTCACCACTGGGCTGTAAAACCAGCAGGAGGAAGAGAAGGGGAGGCCGTAGAGCCCCCTCCATCCTGACAGCAAGGGGCAGGCAGAGCGGGCGGCCGTCAGTCCGTATAACAGGTGTCCTGACCCAACAGAGCCGGAGTGGGTTGGCTGGCAGGGTTTGCTGAGTGGCCGATCCCTGATTGTGCTAAGGGGCTGCAGAGAAATGACCTGCCCCACTGCTCTGCAACTTCCCCTGCGAGATGCTCTTTCCTTTTGTGGTAAGTCGCGCAATGAGCTATAAGTAGCCCAGGGCGCTGGGTTGGGGAAGGTTCCTCTAATTGCTCAGGGCTGAAAGGGTCTGAAACACACACAGCTCCTGAGATATTGGATGGTTCTGTCTATTGCACCGGAGAGCCTGTCACGCCAGGANTGCTCAGGGCTCCCAGCACCAGCAGCAGGACGATCCCCTTGACGTGGCAGTAGGACAGCGAGGAGGCCGAGACTGGTGTGGGAGCTAAACAAACAAAGGTGATGGTGTCAGTTCATGCAGGGGGAACTGGCGTTGTCCCAAGCACACAGCAGGGGAAGGAGTCGGGGTGCCTGGGAACCTGCCCCCCGCTCCATACAGGGCAGGAGGAGACGCGGTGCAAATAGGGCCAGGTCCCGCTGACCTCGGCTCCGGTCAGGGCCGGCTCTAGGCACCAGCGTTCCAAGCACGTGCTTGGGGCAGCACTTTTCAAGGGGCAGCACCTCGGCCCTTTGGGGTGGCACTTCGACGGCGGTACTCCGGTGGGTTTTTTTTTTTTGCTTCGGCAGCAAAAAACCTGGAGCCGGCCCTGGCTCCGGTGTCCCCTCTGAGAAATGGGGGTCAGAGGCCACATCCAGCCCCCAGGCACAGGAGTCCCCCCCCCGTCCCCAGAGCGGGGCCCAGAGGGCTCTGGTGCGCCCAAAACAGCCCCTTCGGCCCCCACTCTGAGCCCCTCGCTCCACCGGCTCCTCCCTACGCCCCCCACCCATGAGCAGCTCATCACACCTGTGCAGGGTGGGGCTGTGACCCCTCCCCGGGGCAGCCTGCGCTGACGTTCCTGCCCCTCCCCCGCTACCTCCCAGGTAGGAGCCTTCTCAGAGGGGGATGGGATGGGGGGTCTGATGCGGCCCCTTAAGTTAGTCAGTGTTTGAGATCAGGCGTGTTTAATAACTAAACTCCTCAGGGTCCCCCCCCAATATCTGCCTGCGCACGGCTCTCCTTGGGCCCAGGCTGTTGCCCATTGACCCTGCGACGCTGCTCTGGTGACACAGCCAAATCCAGAGCAAACCACTCCCTGCCTGGCAGGTTTACAGGCTAAAATCTGCAGCCAGGTGGCTTCTGGGGCTGCGGGGGCCAGGTTCCATTTGGGATCAAAGGCCTGGGACTGGTGCAAAGGCAGAGACCCGATGCCAGCTCCCCCGTGTGAGCACTGGGCAGCGCGATCCTGCAGAGGGAGTTACCTGCACAAAGGTCCTTTGCAGAGGCCGTTGTGGAGCTGTTACTGGCGGGGTTCTGGGCTGTGCAGGTGACGGCCAGGTGAGCATCACGGGGGCTCAGAGAGATGTGCAGAATGGACTCATTGGCTACAACAGCGCCCCCTGCTGTGTGAGTCCAGCTGTAGGTCACATGCTCGCCTCCATCCCTGGCAGTGCAGCTCAGGTTGTAGTTACAGGTTTCACTCACACAGGTCACTGAGTCACAGAGGACAGTTGGCTCCGGTACTGGCTCTGCCGGGGGGAGAGAAACATGGAACGGGCTGAAATGCCCAGAGCATCTTGCGAGCCGCTGCCTGGATGTGCTGGGGACGGTGAGCGCAGGGAGCTGTCTGGCTCCTCGCAGCACGGTTGCCCCTGCCCCAGCTGGAGGTGGGGGAAGAAGGGAGGGATGGATTGGGGGTGCTGGAGAAGTGGTACCAGGAGGCCCAGCCTTGAGCTAGTTAAAATTCCTCAATGAAATGTGTTTCTGTCAGAAAAGGGGGATTTGCTGAAATTGGGAGGTTGGGGCCTGGGGCAAGTGGCCAGGCAGGTGAGGAAACCCGCGTGCCAAAAGGAGTTTGGGTTTCTTCTGAGCCAGGGCCGTGTGGGGCGGGAGCAGTGGGGCAGCAGACGGGGCGGGGGAAGGAGGTTGCAGAGGAGAAGTGGGCAGAGAGGCAGAGCTGGGGGGGTGACGGGGTGGGGGGGGGGGGAGGAGAAGGGAGGGGGGGGGGGGGGAGGAGAAGCAGCCGCACTGAGAGGTCTGCACAGACGCTGGGACCCTGCAGCCCTTGATCTCCCAGAGGAGGTTCCTGAGCAGGGCGGGGTCCAGCTTCCCCCGGGGTTCATCGGCCCCACACTTACTGTACACGCGCAGTGTGAAGTGTCTGTGGATGGCGCCTGTAGCGGTGCTGATCTGAGCGCTGTAGGTGCCTGTGTCCTCCATCCTCAGGCTGGTGATCTGAAGCGAGTTGCTCTCGGGGACTCTCAGGCGTCCCTCGTAGGATGGGTCTGTCACAATGACTGTGGGGGGGTTTCCTGCTGCTACAGTTACTATAGTCCTCGTTGCGTTTACTGTCCAGGCAGCAGTTCTAACTTGCTCTGCTGGGATCCCCAGAGGGAAAGTGACGGAGTCCCCCAGAATCCGGCTCAGCTCCATCGCGCCTGCCTCTGCTCCGACGTACCCTGCCCCAGGAGAGAGAAAAACAGGACCCTTTAGGACCAGATCGACCACACGCCCCGTCACGGGGACCCCAGGCCAGTTCCCCTCCCCCGCCCTTGTGACACGTTCCCCCGGGAACCAGGGCACTGCTGTTCCCGGGCCAGAGTACAGCCGGGGGAGGGGACGGTACCGCTTCCTATGGAGCTGGACCCAAACCCTCCCAGATTTCAGATCCTAGTGTCCAGCGCCCCATGGCCAGGCCGCCTTCAGCGCTGGGGCTGGGATATTACAGAGCCAGGGGCCAGCTGTCAGATGTGGGTCCGGATCTGGGTTTTGAACACGTCCGATCTCAGAGGGTTGAGATCCGGTAGCAGTAGGAGGCTCTTTCCCTCTGCTGTGAACCAGCCACTAGAGGGGGACAGAGAGCCGCCCGGTGCCAGAGCGGGTTACAGGCTCTCACAGGCGTTTTTCCTGCTCAGGTTGAGTGGAGGCTGATGATCCTATTACAGCCCATGGATGGCCGAGTCTGTCTATCCCAGTGGTTCTCAAACTTATGTACTGATGACCCCTTTCACACAGTAAGCCTCTGAGTGCGACTCCCCCCTTATAAATTAAAAACATTTTTATATATATTTAATACCATTATAAATGCTGGATACAAAGCAGGGTTTGGGGCAGAGGCTGACACCTCGCAACCCCCCCATGTAATAACCTCACGACCGCCTGAGGGGTCCCAACCCCAGTTTGAGACCCCTGGTCTATCACCGGACCCACTCATGTCTATCTGGGGTTCTTACACTGGTGCCCATCACCCCGGTATCTGAGCGCCTCCCAAGAGTAAGGGAGACAGCTGTGATTCCTCTCTCCCGTCCCAGCAGTCTCGGGCAGTTTCATGATCCCCACTGGCCGTAGCTGAGCGGGGGGTGACTGTGTTGAGCTGGGGGCTAATGCAGGAAATTTGGCTGAAGAGGTGAATTTGCACCTAGCTCTGAATGTGGGGAGGTTTTAGATCCTCAGGGGTGAGGGACCCACCTAAGGGATGATGGTGCAGAGGGTTCAGGGCTCACAGGGGAGGGGGCTGCAGTGCTCCCCAATGAACTTCGGGGGGCTGGAGTTTGGGGGAGACCTAGCAAAGCCACCTTTGGTTGGGAAGGGGCATGAGTCTCCCAGGCCCATGTCAGGGGATGTATGTGGGGCCCCCATTTCCCTTCTAACTTTGTGGAGCATTTGAAGTGGTTCCCCCAAAGCTCCATAAATTCCCCTGATGCAGGTGCCGTCTTTGTGCACCTCCTATGGGCAGCAGGAGATGAGGTCACCCCACAGTCTCCTTCAGGGAGTGCATTAGACGCTCTCTGTCCAAGGGCGCCAATTAGGTAGGGCGGGGGGGGCTGCCCCCCCCCCCCCCCCCGAGTTTCATACAGGGGGTGTGCTCCCGGGCGGAGCTCTTCAGTGGATTGTGAGTTCTACAGAGGGGTTTCTCTCAGCTTGTGTCCCTGGGGCAGGGAGTCAGTGCTTTGTTCACAAACACAGGCAGGGTGATTAGGAGAAGGAATGGCTGGTAATTAAATGAAGGATCTGGAAGTGGTTAGATGAACCTGTAACACAGGAATCCCTGTGTGGGTGAGGGGTTGAGGAGAGAACGCAGGGACTTCAGACGAAATACAGCCAAGGCCTGTGAGCCCAGGCTACATTCAGAACAGAGGAAGGTGTGAGGGGCATAGGTGAAAAGAAGGGGCCGAACCCCAGGGCAGGGCTAGCAGTGGCACAGAGAAGTTCCCACACTACCTGTGGTACTGATGTGGCCCCATCACCGCAGTATCTGAGCACCTCACATCACAGCCCCTGGGTGAGGCAGAGCTGTGCTGTTCTCCCCATTGTACAGATGGGCACTGAGGCACACACAGTCAGACTTTCACAGGAATTTAGGCACCGAGTGGGATTTTCAAAAGCGCCTAGAAGGTTCAGTGCTTTGTAAACCCCACTACATGCCTGGCTGCATCTTTGGGTGCCTAAAAACCTTTGAAACTCTGTCCCTAAGGCACTGACCTGAGGTCAGACAGGAAGTCCGTGGGGGGAAGGGTGTTGTGTTTAAGACACTACTGAAAAGGAACTAGCCTTTCAACAGAAGTGAAAGCAGTGTTCCCAACTCTCATGAGTTTGTCGTGAGTCTCATGATAAATATTGTTTTCCTTAAACCCCGGCACCTGGAGTCAAGTGATGTGTGATGATTTCTGCCTTCATTCTTAAAGAACAATGACTTTTCCAGCTCTTGTGGCTGTGAAGAAAGCTTAAAGGCTCAAAAAGCAGAATGTAAAGAAAAAAACCCACCAAATCTATTATTTTTTTTCTATAAGCTCATTATTTTAAAGCCAATCTCATGATTTTTGGTGAGTCTGATTCTTGATTTTTGAACATTAGGGGTCGGCAATACTCTGCAAGTGACTTGAAAGTGTCAGTTTCACTCCTGTTTAAAGTCAGTTTCTAGTCTATTATTTGTGGCGGGGTAACACCCCTAGAGCCCCAGGCAGGTGCAGTATAAACTCACGGGGCCTTCCCCAATAGGATGCTTCCAAAAGCTAAAGGACCTATTCTGAGCTTGATCAACTGAAAAAACACATAGAAAGTCATCTAGGTTTTTCTACAATTGTTTCAAGAGTTGTATTCAAGAGTTAGTAACAAACTAGGCATATCTGTTAACATTTTAAACCTAACCCGTGTCTCTTAAGCGACTTGCCACAAGAGGTCAGAATATGTTAGTATATTAGAGCAGAGTGGGTCTAATATTTATTAAATTTTCTTTCTTTATATAGGAATTAGAAACTGTTATCTGACAGGAGCACTGTATCTCTCTTATCTGCAGAAAAAAACCCAAGAGTTTTCAGGTGCCCAGTAGCCTCTGGAATCATAGAATATCCAGCTTGGAGGGGACCTTAGGAGGTCATCTAGTCCAACCCCCTGCTCAAAGCAGGACCAATCCCCAGACAGATTTTTACCCCAGTTCCCTAAATGACCCCTCAAGGATTGAACTCACAACCCTGGGTTTAGCAGGCCAATGCTCAAGCCACTGAGCTATCCCTCCCCCCACAGTTAAAGTGCTGCCCCCCCGCCTCCGAAATTTGAAATGGCACCACTGTCTCTGATACCATTTCCTGCCCTGGAATTCAGAGAGATCACTCACCACTGGGCTGTAAAACCAGCAGGAGGAAGAGAAGGGGAGGCTGTAGAGCCCCCTCCATCCTGACAGCGAGGGGCAGGCAGAGCGGGCGGCCGTCAGTCCATATAACGGGTGTCCTGACCCAACAGACCCAGAGCCAGAGTGGGTTGGCCGGCAGGGTCTGGTTGAGACAGTGGCTGATCCCTGATGGTGCCGAGGGGCTGCAGAGAAATGACCCGCCCCACAGCTCTGCAACTTCCCCTGCGAGACGCTCTTTCCTTTTGTGGTAACTCGCGCAGTGAACTCAAAGCAGCCCAGGGCGCTGGGTTGGGGAAGGTTCCTCTAATTGCTCAGGGCTGAAAGGGTCTGAAACAGACACAGCTCCTGAGATATTGGATGGTTCTGTCCATTGCACCGGAGAGCCTCACACCAGGAATTCTCAGTTACTCCAGGGCCCCTTGACACGGCTCTGACAATGAAAAGACCTTCGATGGGGCACCCAGTATATTGACACCCACTGTCAGGGCCCTTTGCACAGCCAGGGTGATGTGACGGGGGCTTGGCGTGAATGAGAATCTGGCCCTGTGTNTGTGCTCCCGGGCGGAGCTCTTCAGTGGATTGTGAGTTCTACAGAGGGGTTTCTCTCAGCTTGTGTCCCTGGGGCAGGGAGTCAGTGCTCTGTTCACAAACACAGGCAGGGTGATTAGGAGAAGGAACGGCTGGTAATTAAATGAAGGATCTGGAAGTGGTTAGAGATGAACCTGTGACACAGGAATCCCTGTGTGGGTGAGGGGGTGAGGAGAGAACACAGGGGACTTCAGACGAAATACAGCCAAGCCCTGTGAGCCCAGGCTACGTTCAGAACAGAGGAAGGTGTGAGGGGCATAAGTGAAAAGAAGGGGCCGAACCCCAGAGCACGACTAGCAGTGGCACAGAGAAGTTCCCACGCTACCTGTGGTACTGATGTGGCCCCATCACTGCAGTATCTGAGCACCTCACATCACAGCCCCTGGGTGAGGCAGAGCTGTGCTGTTCTCCCCATTGTACAGATGGGCACTGAGGCACTCACCGTCAGACTTTCACAGGTATTTAGGCACTGAGTGGGATTTTCAAAAGCGCCTAGAAGGTTCGGTGCTTTGTAAACCCAACTGGATGCCTGGATGCAGCTTTGGGTGCCTAAAAGCCTTAAGACTCTGTCCCTAAGGCACTGACCTGAGGTCAGAGAGGAAGTCCATGGGCGGTGGGGTCTTGTATTTAAGACACTTCTGGAAAGTAACGAGCCTTTCAACAGAAGTGAAACCAGTGTTCCCAACTCTCATGAGTTTGTCCTGAGTCGCATGATAAATATTCGACGTCTCCGACTCAAAGAATATTTCCAACATACCTCTGAACAGCATACTAACCCACAGAATCCTCCCTACCAGCACTACAAAAAAAAGGATTCTGCATGGACTCCTCCGGACGGTCGAAACAACAGACTGGATTTCTACATAGATTGCTTCCGTCGACGTGCAAAGGCTGAAATTGTGGAAAAGCAACATCACTTGCCACATAACCTCAGCCATGCTGAACACAACGCCATCTACAGCCTCAGAAACAACCCTGACATCATAATCAAAAAGGCTGACAAAGGAGGTGCTGTCGTCATCATGAATAAATTGGAATATGACCAGGAGGCTGCTAGACAGCTCTCTAACACCACATTCTACAGGCCATTATCCTCTGATCCCACTGAGGATTACCTAAAGAAACTACACCATCTGCTAAAAAAACTCCCTGACAAAGCACAGGAACAAATCCGTACAGACACATGCCTAGAACCCCGACCAGGGGTATTCTATTTGCTACCCAAGATCCATAAACCTGGATATCCTGGACGCCCCATCATCTCAGGCATTGGCACCCTAACATCAGGCTTGTCTGGTTATGTAGACTCTGTCCTAAGACCCTACGCTACCAGCACTCCCAGCTATCTTCGAGACACCACTGACTTCCTGAGGAAACTACAATCCATCGGTGATCTTCCAGAAAACACCATCCTGGCCACTATGGACGTAGAAGCCCTCTACACCAATATTCCACACAAAGATGGACTACAAGCTATCAGGAACAGTATCCCTGATAATGTCACAGCTAACCTGGTGGCTGAACTTTGTGATTTTGTCCTCACCCACAACTATTTCACATTTGGGGACAATATATACCTTCAAGTCAGCGGCACTGCTATGGGTACCCGCATGGCCCCACAATATGCCAACATTTTTATGGCTGACTTAGAACAACGCTTCCTTAGCTCTCGTCCCCTAACGCCCCTACTCTACTTGCGCTACATTGATGACATCTTCATCATCTGGACCCATGGAAAAGAAGCCCTTGAGGAATTTCACCATGATTTCAATAATTTCCATCCCACCATCAACCTCAGCCTAGATCAATCCACACAAGCGGTCCATTTCCTGGACACTACTGTGCTAATAAGCGATGGTCACATCAATACCACCCTATACCGGAAACCTACTGACCGCTACACTTACCTACATGCCTCCAGCTTCCATCCAGGACACACCACACGATCCATTGTCTACAGCCAAGCTCTAAGATATAACCGCATTTGCTCCAATCCCTCGGATAGAGACAAGCACCTACAAGATCTCTATCAAGCATTCTTAAAACTACAATACCCACCTGCTGAAGTGAAAAAACAGATTGACAGAGCCAGACGAGTACCCAGAAGTCACCTCCTACAAGACAGGCCCAACAAAGAAAATAACAGAACACCACTAGCTGTCACCTTCAGCCCCCAACTAAAACCTCTCCAGCGCATCATCAGAGATCTACAACCTATCCTGAAAGATGATCCTTTACTCTCACAGATCTTGGGAGACAGACCTGTCCTCGCTTACAGACAACCCCCCAACCTAAAGCAAATACTCACCAGCAACCACACATCACTGAACAAAACCACTAACCCAGGAACCTATCCTTGTAACAAACCCGGATGCCAACTCTGTCCACATATCTATTCAAGTGACATCATCATAGGACCTAATCACATCAGCCATACCATCAGGGGCTCGTTCACCTGCACATCTACCAATGTGATATATGCCATCATGTGCCAGCAATGCCCCTCTGCCATGTACATTGGCCAAACCGGACAGTCTCTACGCAAAAGAATTAATGGACACAAATCTGACATCAGGAATCAAAATACTCAAAAACCAGTGGGAGAACACTTTAACCTGTCTGGTCATTCAGTGACAGACCTGCGGGTGGCTATATTACAACAGAAAAACTTCAAAAACAGACTCCAAAGAGAGACTGCAGAGCTAGAATTGATATGCAAACTAGACACAATCAACTCCGGTTTGAATAAGGACTGGGAATGGCTGAGCCATTACAAACGTTGACTCTATCGCCCCTTGTAAGTACTCTCACACTTCTTATCACACTGTCTGTACTCGGCTAGCTTGATTATCACTTCAAAAGTTTTTTTTTTTTTTTCTCTTAATTAATTGGCCTCTCAGAGTTGGTAAGACAACTCCCACCTGTTTATGCTCTCTGTATGTGTGTATATATATCTCCTCATTATATGTTCCATTCTATATGCATCCGAAGAAGTGGGCTGTAGTCCACGAAAGCTTATGCTCTAATAAATTTGTTAGTCTCTAAGGTGCCACAAGTACTCCTGTTCTTCTTTTTGCGGATACAGACTAACACGGCTGTTACTCTGAAACATGATAAATATTGTTTTCCTTAAAACCCCGGCACCTGGAGTCAAGTGATGTGTGATGATTTCAGCCTTTATTCTTAAAGAACAATGACTTTTCCAGCTCTTGTGTCTGTGGAGGAAGCTTCAAAATGTGACCCCAGTGCACCTTAAAGACTCGAAAAGCAGAATGTAAAAAAAAACCCCACCAAATCTATTTTTTTTTTTTATATAAGCTCATTATTTTAAAGCCATCTCATGATTTTGGTGAGTCTGATTCTTGATTTTTGAACATTTGGGGTCGGCAATACTCTGCAAGTGACTTGAAAGTGTCAGTTTCACTCCTGTTTAAAGTCAGTTTCAGACTATTATTTGTGGTGGGGTAACACCCCTAGAGCCGCAGGCAGGTGCAATATAAACTCACGGGGCCTTCCCCTGATAGGATGTTTCCAAAAGCTAAAGGATCTATTCCAAGCTTGATGAACTGCAAAAAAGAGATAGAAAGTCCTCTAGGTTCTTCTACAATTGTTTCCAGAGTTCTATTCAAGAGTTAGTAAGAAAGTAGGAATATACAGTAACATTTTAAATCTAACCAGTGTCCCTTAAGTGACTTGCCACAAGACATCAGAACAGGTTAGTATTAGAGTTGAGTGGGTCTAATGTTTATTTAATTTTCTTTCTTTTTATAGGAATTAGAAACTATTATCTGACAGGTGCACTGTCTCTCTCATATTATCTGCAAAAAAACAAGAGTTTTCAGGTGCCCAGTAGCCTCTGGATTCACGGTTAAAGTGCCACCCCCACCCCCGAAATCTGAAATGGCACCGCTGTCTCTGCCCCCATTTCCTGCCCCGGAATTCAGACAGATCACTCACCGTTGGGTTGTAAAAACAACAGGAGCAAGAGAAGGGAAGGCCGTAGAGCCCCCTCCATCCTGACAGCGTGGGGCAGGCAGAGCAGGTGGCCGTCAGTCCATATAACGGGTGTCCTGACTGAACAGAGCCGGAGTGCGTAGGCCTGCAGGGTTTGCTGAGTGGCCGATCCCTGATGGTGTCGAGGGGCTGCAGAGAAATGACCCGCCCCACAGCTCTGCAACTTCCCCTGCGAGACGCTCTTTCCTTTTGTGGTAAGTCGCGCAATGAGCTATAAGTAGCCCAGGGCGCTGAGTTGGGGAAGGTTCCTCTAATTGCTCAGGGCTGAAAGGGTCTGAACCATACACGGCTCCTGCGATATTGGATGGTTCTGTCTATTGCACCGGAGAGCCTGTCATGCTAGGAATTCTCAGTTACCCTGGGGCCCCTTGACGCGGCTCTGACAATGAAAAGCGCTTCAACGGGGCTCCCAGTACATAGACACCCACTGTCAGGGCCCTTTGCACAGCCAGGGTGGTGTGACGGGGGCTTGGCGTGAATGAGAATCTGGCCCTGCGTCCTGCGGGGCTGCGATCCCCTGGGAGCAGAGGGTCTGTAGGTTCTCTGCTAGACAGAGGCCTGCGCAAAGGAATTGAAGGCGCCTCCCCATGGCCGGCAGCTCAGTGCTGGGACAGAGACACAAATCCGGATCGGGTGTGAGCAGCAGGTGCTGAGCAGTGTGGGGAAGATGGTGACTGAGCCTGGGCCGCGAGGAAACCCCGCAGTGAGTGTGATGCCAGTAACAGGGTTACTCTGGCGATACAAAGAGCATGACCCTGTGGAGTGCAGAGGTGGAGACTTTATTTACATGATGGAAAGTTATCCTGTGGAACTCATTGCCACTGGATATTATCGCTCTGTCACGCTTTTGCAGGATTAAAACCCAACACACCCTTGACCTGTCTGAATCACAAGGACATTCACGGTTCTGCTGGGGAGGAGAGATTGAATGTGGAAGGGACATTAACTCTTTGGCACCAGGGTATAAACCAACTTCTCTCTGTGCGTGGGGTGAGGAAAATTCCTCATATGGGCAGGTTATTCCAGTATTGCCCACTACGGGGAGTGTTTCTCCTTCCTCTGAAGTATCCGAGGCAGGGCAGGGCTGGAGTAGGGACGCTGATCTAGACTGGCCGGGATTCTGATCCCATGTGGTAATTCCTAAGGGCTTGTCTCCACACGGGCTTGGCTTAGAAACCGAGACAGTTAAAGAGGTTCTGGGGCTGCACCCAGAGATGCCCCTTTCCACTGAGACAAGGGCATCCCCAGTAAGGGAGGCAGCGCTTTCATTGTACCAGTAGAAAATCACCCACTGACCAGTAGAGTGACACTGGGGCAGCAGCTGGGTCTAGACCAGGCCAGGGTCCCCTGTGTTTAGGGCCAGTCCTGGGTTCACAAGGCAGCTGAGTTTCTTCCGGGCCAAACTCCTTGGTCCTGGCTCTCCATCGCCCTGCCCCGCACAGTCATCGGCCCCAGAGCACAGTGGGGGGAAAGTGCCTCCGTGACAGGGTGTTCTGCCCCTTTAACAGCCAGAGGCCGGGGCCGGCCTGCCTTGGGCATTAACCAGGTGCAGCTGGAAGTGAGCTCCTGTCCCCAGAGAGCCGGATGCCATGGAGGGGGGAAGAGCCTGGCGGGGGGGAAGCGGGCACGGCAGGGAGTCCCTGGGAAAGGTCTGGGAAGCCCAGACGGGCCTGGGAAGCCTGGTTAGAATCCGGCACTGGAGGAGCCGTGGGGACTGAGCAGTGAGCTCTGGGTCGGGGGATTTGTGTGAGCTGTGGGCTGGGCGTCTGGGGACTGTTTACACTCTGGGATAATAAATCAGCCCCAGGTAGGGGAAGAATTAGACACTGGGGTCTTTTCAGAAGGTTGATGGGAGGAAACTGAGGCAGGCGCACCTGTTGTGCTGCCAGCGGCTGCCAGAGGGCGCCTCTGAGCAGGGCTGATTCTCCACCACATCTCCCACCACACAGAGGGACCCAATACTTCCCCTCCTCCCACTCAGTGACATTCACCCTTCGGAAGCTGCAAGCGAGCGTCCCCCTGTATCACCCTCGGGCTGGCGGGCTGGGGAACGCCCAGGCGGGATTGGCAGCCGCAGTGGGAGCTCCTCTGCTCTCAGTCCTGTCTCCGCTCCCTGCCGGGGTGGACGTGCACCGCGATGATCCCGGCGCTCAGGGCTCCCAGCACCAGCAGCAGGACGATCCCCTTGACGTGGCAGTAGGACAGCGNCCAGGGTGATGTGACGGGGGCTTGGCGTGAATGAGAATCTGGCCCTGTGTCCTGGGCGGCTGTGATCCCCTCTGAACCGGAGGGTCTGTAGGTTCTCTGCTAGACAGAGGCCTGCCCAAAGGAATTGAAGGCGCCTCCCCATAGCTGGCAGCTCAGTGCTGGGACAGGGACACAAATCCGGATCGGGTGTGAGCAGCAGGTGTTGAGCATTGTGGGGAAGATGGTGACTGAGCCTGGGCCCCGAGGAAACCCCGCAGTGAGTGTGATGCCAGTAGCAGGGTTACCCTGGCGATACAAAGATCATGACCCGGTGGAGTGCAGAAGTGGAGACTTTATTTACATGATGGAAAGTTATCCCGCAGAACTCATTGCCACTGGATATTATCGCTTTGTCACGCTTTTGCAGGATTAAAACCCAACACACCCTTGACCTGTCTGAATCACAAGGACATTCACGGTTCTGCTGGGGAGGAGAGACAGAATGTGGAAGGGACATTAACTCTTTGGCACCAGGGTATAAACCAACTTCTCTCTGTGCGTGGGGTGAGGAAAATTCCTCATATGGGCAGGTTATTCCAGTATTGCCCACTAGGGGGAGTGTTTCTCCTTCCTCTGAAGTATCCGAGGCAGGGCAGGGCTGGAGTAGGGATGCTGGTCTAGACTGGCCGGGATTCTGATCCCATGTGGTAATTCCTAAGGGCTTGTCTCCACACGGGCTTGGCTTAGAAACCGAGACAGTTAAAGAGGTTCTGGGGCTGCACCCAGAGATGCCCCTTTCCACTGAGACAAGGGCATCCCCAGTAAGGGAGGCAGCGCTTTCATTGTACCAGTAGAAAATCACCCACTGACCAGTAGAGTGACACTGGGGCAGCAGCTGGGTCTAGACCAGGCCAGGGTCCCCTGTGTTTATGGCCAGTCCTGGGTTCACAAGGCAGCTGAGTTTCTTCCGGGCCAAACTCCTTGGTCCTGGCTCTCCATCGCCCTGCCCCGCACAGTCATCGGCCCCAGAGCACAGTGGGGGGAAAGTGCCTCCGTGACAGGGTGTTCTGCCCCTTTAACGGCCAGAGGCCAGGGCCTGCCTGCCTTGGGCATTGACCAGGTGCAGCTGGAAGTGAGCTCCTGTCCCCAGAGAGCCGGATGCCATGGAGGGGGGAAGAGCCTGGCGGGGGGGAAGCGGGCACGGCAGGGAGTCCCTGGGAAAGGTCTGGGAAGCCCAGACGGGCCTGGGAAGCCTGGTTAGAATCCGGCACTGGAGGAGCCGTGGGGACTGAGCAGTGAGCTCTGGGTCGGGGAATTTGTGTGAGCTCTGGGCTGGGCGCCGGCGGACTGTTTACACTCTGGGATAATAAATCAGCCCCAGGTAGGGGAACAATTAGACACTGGGGTCTTTTCAGAAGGTTGATGGGAGGAAACTGAGGCAGGCGCACCTGTTGTGCTGCCGGCGGCTGCCAGAGGGCGCCTCTGAGCAGGGCCGATTCTCCACCACATCTCCCACCACACAGAGGGACCCAATACTTCCCCTCCTCCCACTCAGTGACATTCACCCTTCGGAAGCTGCAAGCGAGCGTCCCCCTGTATCACCCTCGGGCTGGCGGGCTGGGGAACGCCCAGGCGGGATTGGCAGCCGCAGTGGGAGCTCCTCTGCTCTCAGTCCTGTCTCCGCTCCCTGCCGGGGTGGACGTGCACCGCGATGATCCCGGCGCTCAGGGCTCCCAGCACCAGCAGCAGGACGATCCCCTTGACGTGGCAGTAGGACAGCGAGGAGGCCGGGGCTGATGAGTGAGCTAAAGGTGATGGCGTCAGTTCATGCAGGGGGAACTGGCGTTGTCCCAAGCACACTGCAGGGGAAGGGGTCGGGGTGCCTGGGAACCTGCCCCCCGCTCCATACAGGGCAGGAGGTGACGCTGTGCAAACAGGGCTGAGTCTGGGCCGGGTCCCACTGATCTCGGCTCCGGTCAGGGCCGGCTCTAGGCACCAGCATTCGAAGCATGTGCTTGGGGCCGCACTTTTCAAGGGGCGGCACCCCGGCCCTTTGGGGTGGCACTTCAGTGTTTTTTTTTTTTTTTTTTGTCCCGCAGCCAAAAAACCTGGGGCCGACCCTGGCTCCGGTGTCCTCTCTGGGGGGTCAGAGGCCACATCCGGCCCCCAGGCACAGGATCCCCCCGTCCCCAGAGCGGGGCCCAGAGGGCTCTGATGCGCCCAAAACAGCCCCTTGGGTCCCCACTCTAAGCCCCTCGCTCCGCTGGCTCCTCCCTATGCTCCCCACCCATGAGCAGCTCATCACACCTGCGCAGGGTGGGGCTGTGACCTCTCCCTGGGGCAGCCTGCGCTGATGTTCCTGCCCCTCCCCCGCTACCTCCCAGGTAGGAGCCTTCTCAGAGCCGGGGGAGGGGGAGGGGGGGGGGGGTGATGTGGCTCCTTAAGTGAGTCAGTGTTTGAGATCAGGCGTGTTTAATAACTAAACTTCTCGGGGTCCCCCCACATCATCCCCCTGTCCCCGAATATCTGCCTGCGCCCGGCTCTCCTTGGGCCCAGGCTGTTGCCCATTGACCCTGCGACGCTGCTCTGGTGACACAGACAAATCCAGAGCAAACCGCTCCCTGCCTGGGGGCTAAAATCTTACAGGCTAAAATCTGCAGCGAGGTGGCTTATGAGGTTGTGGGGGCCAGGTTCAATTTGGGATGAAAGGCCTGGGACTGGTGCAAAGGCAGCGACCCGATGCCAGCTCCCCCCGTGTGAGCACTGGGCAGCGCGATCCTGCAGAGGGAGTTACCTGCACAAAGGTTCTTTGCAGAGGCCGTTGTGGAGCTGTTACTGGCGGGGTTCTGGGCTGTGCAGGTGACATTCAGGTGAGCATCACGGGGGCTCAGAGAGATGTGCAGAATGGACTCATTGGGTACAACAGCGCCCCCTGCGGTGTGAGTCCAGCTGTAGGTCACATTGTCCCCTCCATCCCTGACGGTGCAGCTCAGGTTGTAGTTACAGGTTTCACTCACACAGGTCACTGGGTCACAGACGACAGTTGGCTCCGGTACTGGCTCTAAGAGGGGTGCAGAGAAACGTGGAACAGGATGAAATCACAGCAGCATCTTATTAGCTGCTGCCTGGAACTGCTGGGGGAAGAACGCAGAGAGCTCTCTGCATCTTCGCAGCATGGTTGGAGCAGGGGCAGTGGGGAAGTGTGATGCTGTCACTATTAGGAAGTGGGGGGCAGATGGAAGGAAAGGATCATTTAGGGGATTGGGGGTTGCAGGGAGGCCTAGTCTCTAGGCTTGTTGGGGGTCTGAGCTGATCAAAAGTTTCCAATGATATTTTTTTGTGTTGGAAAATGTGGGTTTGTTGCAATTGACATTTTCCAGGGGGAATCGTCCATTTCAGTGGAATTTTTTAATTTTCCAAAGCAACATTTGAAAACAAACTGTTTCATTTTGAACTGACATTTCTGCTCAAAGCACCATTTTATTGGCACGGTCGGTGGAAACATCTAAGTGACCAATCAAAGCTTTGAAACAAAACTTTTTGCTTTGATTGAAAATGTTGAAAATTTTCCTTTCTGAATCGAACATGTTCACGGAAGAAAAGAGTTTGAAAATTTTTGCTCTTTCCACTTTTCCTCTTGATGCAGGAGGAAAATTGCTGTTGAAATACCGGCATGTCCTGCGGGATGGGAATTCTGTCTGACCAGCTCTGTTGGGGTGAAGATCACTCTGGAGTTGTGGGGTGAGGAGATCAGAGTGGGGCCTGGAGAAGATGGACGAACAATGAAACGCTGGGGTGGGTGAAGGAAACGTACATGCCAAGAGGAGATTGGGTTTCTGATGGACCAGGGCTGTGTGTGTTCGGGAAAGGGGCTGGAGCAGGGGTAGGAGCCGGGATGGAGGAAGGTATCTGCAGAGGACAAGTGGGAAAGGGCTGTAGAGGAGGAGCAGACAAGCAGGGCTAGGGTGTGGGGGAGTGGCAGGGACAGGAGCGACGGGGTGGAGAAACAGCCGCACTGAGAGGTCTGCACAGACGCTGGGACCCTGCTGCCCTTGATCTCCCAGAGGAGGTCCCTGAGCAGGGCGGGGTCCAGCTTCCCCCGGGGTTCATCGGCCCCACACTTACTGTACACGCGCAGTGTGAAGCGCTTGGTAACAGAGCCTTTATCCGTGTTTACGGCCGCTCTGTATTGTCCCGTGTCCTCCATCCGCAGGCGGGTGAGCTGTAGGGAGTAGCTCTCGTCAAGGATTCCCAGGCGTCCGCGGTAATTTGTTTTGTCTATCAGAACGACATTGGGTGGTTTCCCTGGTGTTACAGTTACTAGACTGTTTGTGTTTATAGTCCAGACAGCGTTCTCGAATTGCTCTGCTGCTGGGATCTCCAGAGGGAAAGTGACCGACCCTCCCAGAATCCCGCTCAGCTCCATCGCGTCTGCCTCTGCTCTGCCGAACCCTGCCCCACGAGAGAGAACAGGACCCTTCAGCACCAGATCGACCACACGCCCCGTCGCGGGGACACCAGGCCAGTCCCCCTCCCCAGCCCTTGTGACATCTTCTCTCAAAAACCAGGGGGTTGCTGTTCCGGGGCTGGGCGGGGACAGCTCCATTTCCTATGGAGCTGGGCCCAAACCCTCCCATATCATGGTGTCCAGCGCCCCATGGCCAGGCCCCACTCCTGGGGCTGTGATTGGGCTATTGCCGAGTGAGGGGCCAGTGGTCAGATTTGGATCTGGGGTGGCTTTTGAATGCATCAACTATTGGGGGATAGAGATCCGGTAGCAGTAGGAGGCTCTGACCCTTTGAGGTGGAGCGGCCACTAGATGGGGACAAAGGCCCGCCCTGTATTGGAGTGGGTTACAGCTGTTACAGGGGTTTTTCCGCATAGCCTCATGGGAGGCTGATTTCATTACAGCCCATTGAATGGCTGATGCTATCTATCAAATGTCCGCACACACCCATCTCTTTCTCCGGGTCCTGAAGGGGTCATGCTGCCAACACCATCACAAAAATAGTCTTGCCCCTGTCTCCATGTTGCAAATTATCTGCCAGATGCTCTAGCAGCTAGGTCCTGCTGGTGCCAGGGGAACCTCAAACGGGCGAGTAAAGCATCTAGCACCCCAGGGTCCTGTTCCAAACTATTCATGCCCCTTAGGGTGTCTCTCCCCTGGGACTGGCGTCATCCTGCCCTTTCTAGCTGCTGCTCAGGCTGGAAATGACCCAAGTGGCATTTCTGTTGGTGTTTCAGCCCCCCCAGCTGTGGTTACAGCTGGACTGACTGAGAAGGGCAGAAACAGAAGGAAATGGAGAGGCAAAGTGAAAAGACAAAGGGCTGAGATCCGGGGTTCTGCACCTTGTAGGGCCATTTCCCCCAGAGCAAAGCGAGGGTGAAATGGTGACATTGTGATCTGCAGCACTGCTAGCCCCAAAAATCAGGAGTCAGACCCCTTCTCCCCCCGAAAAAATCATGAGGTTCTTATACAAGATTAAATCATGATTTTTTTTTTTTTTACTCCACCTTCTGATTGCTCTCCCCCTACACGCTGGGCAATGGAGAATCAGCCCTTTATGGGGCTCCATTCCCCAGTGGGCTTGGAAGATCTCAGCCGTTGCTTGTCTTGACCAAAGGGTTCCACCTGTCCCGTGGCTGTCCCATAGTTCATGCTGTGTGGGGCCCAGCTGGCGTGCAAGTGCAGGGAGGGGCCGTTCCGCTCAGTGGGCAGATCAGAGTCTCAGAAAATTGTTGTCCCCGGCAGTCGCTGTGCCAAGGGTGGGGAGCGTGGAGGGGGCGGGGGGAGAAGCAATAATCCATGTGGAACCTGAGCAGGCACTTGGACAGCAGTAATAACGCTGCCCCTCTGCACCACCCCACCTCCCACAGGGATAGAGGCATCACTCACTGCAACACGGCCACTTCGCTGGAGTCCCCCTTCCGCCCCTCCCAGGGCTTAGCTCCATGTCCTCAACCTCACTTCATCTCCTCCTGCCTCCCCCTTCCTAAGTCCTCCTGTCTCCCTGCCCCAGAGCCCCCCCCATTTCTCTGAGTTTCTCCCTTTGTTATCCAGAATCACCCCCATCCCTTTCTGTCCTAGTGTCGTCTACACTCCCCCAACTCCCCCAACACTTCAGGGCTTATCCAGACCCTTCCACCGGCCACTCTGGCCTCTTCAGGGTCGTGTAGCTCCCCACTGGTCTTTCCCCCAGCTGCTGGCGAGGATGATGAGGGTCCAGGCTCAGGGTTTGCAGGTGACGCTGTTTCCTGCCCTGGAATTCAGACAGATCACTCACCACCGGGCTGTAAAACCAGCAGGAGCATGAGAAGGGAAGGCCGTCGAGCCCCCTCCATCCTGACAGTGAGGGGCAGGCAGAGCGGGCGGCCGTCAGTCCGTATAACGGGTTTCCTGACCCAACAGAACCAGAGCGGGTTGGCCGGCAGGGTTTGCTGAGTGGCCGATCCCTGATGGTGCCGAGGAGCTGCAGAGAAATGACCCACCCCACAGCTCTGCAACTTCCCCCGCGAGACGCTCTTTCCTTTTGTGGTAAGTCGCGCAGTGAGCTCAAAGCAGCCGAGTTCCCTAAACCCGCAGGGTGCGTCACTCTGAGCGCCGGCCTACACCCAGCCGGGCTCTGGGCGAGGGATCACGTTGTCTTCGGTCAGTGCAAGCCCAGAGTGCCGGGTTGGGGAAGGCTCCTCTCATGGGCCTTGCTCAGGGCTGAGAGGGGCGGCGGGTGGGTCTGAAATGGACATGGCTCCTGCAATATTGGATGGTTCTGTCTATTTCACTGGAGAGCCTGTCACGCTAGGAGTTGAGGGCCGGGGTCTCAGGACACTAAGGCCCCTGTTATCTCCAGTGTGCAAGGGCCTGAGATCGGGCCCCCAGGGCACTCCCATTCACGGCAAGGCCCCTTCCCGCTGGCAGCGAGGGGTCAGGGGGCTCAGTGCCAATGAGACGCTGGCCTGAGTCACTGGGAGCCGAGTGCCGGGCTGTTCCCCAGCCAGAGGCCTGGTCACAGGGATCCAGTGACGCTCAGTATGGCCGCAGCGCGGGGCGTGATACCAGGGCAGCTGCTCAGGCCAGGAGGGAAATCCAGGGGGGCTCCAGCAGGAGGCACTGAGCAGGGGGGATGAGGCTGACCGAGCCTGGGCCCATGTGGGCAGCCCCTGGCTTCCCCTTGCAGGTCTCCCGCTCGCTGACCACCAGTCTCAGCCCCGCTCCGCTGATGTGATCGGCACAAGCTCCAGGTCTGAAGCTGCAGGGGCCATTAGCAGCTGGTGCCAACCTAGCAACTCAGCCCAGCTCAGAGCAGCCCCCGGGCTGGCAGGGCGCAGCAGGCCGACATCCACCCCAGAGCTGCTAGGGCTGGAAACCAGGAGCCTCCATGCAAATAACCTAATTTCATGATTTGTATATTTGTTGAATATGCCACACCTGATTTGCATAACTCCCCCCACGGCCAAAGATCCCTCCCCTGTGCCTCCTCTCTCTGTGGTGCCCTCCTTGGTATCCCCACATCCTCCCATCCCTGTTTTCTCCCCGTGACCTGTCACTCTCTGGCTGGCTCCACCCCCACCGTCACTCCCTAGCCCCTCCCCTTTCTGTTCAGGTTTTCCTAAGTCCTGTATCTGTTGTAAAAATGTGTCTCCCCAGCCTCCCCCGCCCCCCGGTCAGCGAGGAGATCTAAGCTCTGCGTCCATCTCTGCTCCGGTACCGGCTGCTGCTGCATCTCTGAGCCGTCAGCGCTTAGCGAGCACGAAGCCCTTAACCCCGCGCGGAGAGGAAGGCAGGGAGGTCAGGCTGGGTGGCTTGTGGTTAATTAGGACCCTTGAACCGTTGCAGCGCATTCGGCCCCAGACGATTGGGTGATTCACAACTGTGCATAGACACGAGGCAGACGCCTGAATCCACATCCTTAGGGCCTGATCCAAAGCCCCTGCGGTCGCTGGGCAGGGGGTGGCTTAGAAGATAAGAACGGCCAGACTGGGTCAGACCAAAGGTCCATCTAGCCCAGTGTCCTGTCTACCGACAGAGGCCAATGCCAGGTGCCCCAGAGGGAATGAACAAAACAGGGAATCATCAAGTGATCCATGCCCTGTCGCCCAATCCCAGCTTCTAGGAAACAGAGGCTAGGGAGACCATTCCTGCCCATCCTAGCTAATAGGTGATGGACCTATCCTCCATGACTCTATCTAGTTCCCTTTTGAACCTTTTGCAGTATTGGCCTTCACAACACCCTCTGGCAAGGAGTTCCAGAGGTTGACAGTGTGTTGCGTGAAAAAATACTTTCTTGTGTTTGTTTTAAACCTACTACCTCTTAATTTCATTTGGTGGCCCCTTGTTCTTGTATTATGAGAAGGAGTAAATAACACTTCCTTATTTACTTTCTCTATACCACTCATGATTTTATAGACCTCTATTATATCCCCCATTAGTCGTCTCTTTTCCAAGCTGAAAAGTCCCAGTCTTATTAATCTTTCCTCATACAGAAGCCGTTCTATACACCTAATCATTTTTGTTGCCCTTTTCTGAATCTTTTCCAATTCCAATTTATCTTTTTTGAGATGGGGGCGACCACATCTGCACGCAGTATTCAAGGTGTGGGCGTACCATGGATTTATATAGAGGCAACATGATATTTTCTGTCTTATTATCTATCCCTTTCTTGATAATTCCCAACAGTCTGTTTGCTTTTTTGACGGCTGCTGCACATTGAGTGGATGATTTCAGAGAACTACCCACAATGATTCCAAGATCTCTTTCTTGAGTGGTAACAGCTAATGTAGACCCCCATCATTGTATATGTAGAGTTGGGATTATGTTTTCCAATGTGCATTACTTCGCATTTATCAACATTGAATTTCATCTGCCATTCTGTTGCCCAGTCACCCAGTTTTGTGAGATCCTTTTGTAGCGCTTCGCAGTCTGCCTGGGACTTTTGAGTAGTTTTATATCATCTTTGCCACCTCACTGTTTACCCCTTTTTCCAGATCGTTTATGAATATGTTAAATAGTCTTCCATGTAGGTCAGTGAGCTTTCGGTCAGGCCCTTGTTGAATGTCGATGTTAAAGGACTGGCCGGTTGGTGTGCGTCACACCACTGAAAACTGAGTTAGGAATGTACTGACCGGTCTAAATGCCAGGTGAATGGCTCTTGCAGGGTGACTGGCCCTTTAAGTGGAGAGGGGTCCATCCAAACCCATCTGTGACCCACTTAGCTCGCCTCCCCAGGTGGAGAAATTGAGAAAAGTCCCGTGTCAGGCAGGTCATGTGGCTAAACCAGACCTGGGGGTGTGGGGTGTTGACAAGAGAGAAGCCCACAGAGACCCCAGCTAGGGGGAGCATCAAAGGAGCACAGGACAGGCTGACGAGGACACAGACCCCCAGGCATGGGGTCATGGGCCCAGCATGAGATGGGGGCAGAAGAAGACTCGTGTGTTTGCTTTGGACTGGGGTCCCCTGGAAGGGCTGGACTTTTCCTTTAATGGCTTTGCTGGAGGAGCAAACTCCCGTTCCAACCCAGCCAGGCTGGATGAGAAGAAACACAGGCAGCGGCTAGCCCAGAGCCAGATCAGGTAGGTAGCATCGCTGCAGTGGGGTATCCAGCCCAGAAACTTGGGTTCCCCTCAGTTTTCCCTTTTGATTTGCAGTTCACCGTTGTACAATAAACACACCTGGAATGACTGAGCCCACCAGCCTTGTAGCCAACCCTGTGCACACGCATTTTATCCCAGTGCTCTCGTCCCATCCAAGAGCGGCTGTGGTTTCTGCACACTCGGAAGGACTGGACTTTTATCGGTCAATGTCGATTTCGCCAGACACACAAAAACGGACGGAAAAACATTTCCATTGATAATGATTGAAATTTACAGCTAGGCCAGGTAAGAAAAATGCTGCTTCANAGCCCCTGGCTTCCCCTTGCAGGTCTCCCGCTCGCTGACCACCAGTCCCAGCCCTGCTCCGCTGATGCGATCGGCACAAGCTCCAGGTCTGAAGCTGCAGGGGCCATTAGCAGCTGGTGCCAACCTAGCAACTCAGCCCAGCTCAGAGCAGCCCCCGGGCTGGCAGGGCGCAGCGGGCCGACGTCCACCCCAGAGCTGCTAGGGCTGGAAACCAGAAGCCTCCATGCAAATAACCTAATTTCATGATTTGTATATTTGTTGAATATGCCACACCTGATTTGCATAACTCCCCCCACGGCCAAAGATCCCTCCCCTGTGCCTCCTTTCTCTGTGGTGCCCACCCTTGGTATCCCCACATCCTCCCATCCCTGTTTTCTCCCCGTGACCTGTCACTCTCTGGCTGGCTCCACCCCCACCGTCACTCCCTAGCCCCTCCCCTTTCCGTTCAGGTTTTCCTAAGTCCTGTATCTGTTGTAAAAATGTGTCTCCCCAGCCTCCCCCGCCCCCCGGTCAGCGAGGAGATCTAAGCTCTGCGTCCACCTCTGCTCTGGTACCGGCTGCTGCTGCATCTCTGGGCCGTCAGCGCTTAGCGAGCATGAAGCACTTAACCCCGCGCGGAGAGGAAGGCAGGGAGGTCAGGCTGGGGTGGGTTGTGGTTAGTTAGGACCCTTGAACCGTCACAGCGCATTCGGCCCCAGACGAGCGGGTGATTCACAACTGTGCATAGACACGAGGCAGACGCCTGAATCCACATCCTTAGGGCCTGATCCAAAGCCCCTGCGGTCGCTGGGCAGGGGGTGGCTTAGAAGATAAGAACGGCCAGACTGGGTCAGACCAAAGGTCCATCTAGCCCAGTGTCCTGTCTTCTGACAGTGGCCAATGCCAGGTGCCCCAGAGGGAACGAACAGAACAGGGAATCATCAAGTGATCCATCCCCTGTCACCCAATTCCAGCTTCTGGCAAACAGAGGCTAGGGAGACCATTCCTGCTCATCCTAGCTAATAGGTGATGGACCTATCCTCCAGGACTCTATCTAGTTCCCTTTTGAACCTTTTGCAGTATTGGCCTTCACAACACCCTCTGGCAAGGAGTTCCAGAGATTGACAGTGTGTTGCGTGAAAAAATACTTTCTTGTGTTTGTTTTAAACCTACTACCTATTAATTTCATTTGGTGACCCCTTGTTCTTGTATTATGAGAAGGAGTAAATAACACTTCCTTATTTACTTTCTCTACACCACTCATGATTTTATAGATCTCTATCATATCCCCCCTTTGTCATCTATTTTCCAAGCTGAGAAGTCCCAGTCTTAATCTCTTTTCATATGGAANTTATCCCCCATTAGTCGTCTCTTTTCCAAGCTGAAAAGTCCCAGTCTTATTAATCTTTCCTCATGCAGAAGCCGTTCCATACCCCTAATCATTTTTGTTGCCCTTTTCTGAATCTTTTCCAATTCCAATATCTCTTTTTTGAGATGGGGCGACCACATCTGCACGCAGTATTCAAGGTGTGGGCGTACCATGGATTTATATAGAGGCAACATGATATTTTCTGTCTTATTATCTATCCCTTTCTTGATAATTCCCAGCAGTCTGTTTGCTTTTTTGACTGCCGCTGCACATTGAGTGGATGTTTTCAGAGAACTATCCACAATGATTCCAAGATCTCTCTCTTGAGTGGTAACAGCTAATGTAGACCCCATCATTTTATATGTACAGTTGGGATTATGTTTTCCAATGTGCATTACTTCGCATTTATCAACATTGAATTTCATCTGCCATTCTGTTGCCCAGTCACCCAGTTTTGTGAGATCCTTTTGTAGCGCTTCGCAGTCTGCCTGGGACTTTTGAGTAGTTTTGTATCATCTTTGCCACCTCACTGTTTACCCCTTTTTCCAGATCATTTATGAATATGTTAAATAGTCTTCCATGTAGGTCAGTGAGCTTTCGGTCAGGCCCTTGTTGAATGTTGATGTTAAAGGACTGGCCGGCTGGTGTGCGTCACACCACTGAAAACTGAGTTAGGAATGTATTGACTGGTCTAAATGCCAGGTGAATGGCTCTTTCAGGGTGACTGGCCCTTTAAGTGGAGAGGGGTCCATCCAGCCCCACCTGTGACCCACTTAGCTCGCCTCCCCAGGTGCAGAAATTGGGAAAAGTCCCATGTCAGGCAGGTCATGTGGCTAAACCAGACCTGGGGGTGTGGGGTGTTGACAAGAGAGAAGCCCACAGAGACCCCAGCTAGGGGGAGCATCAAAGGAGCCCAGGACAGGCTGACGAGGACACAGACCCCCAGGCATGGGGTCATGGGCCCAGCATGAGATGGGGGCAGAAGAAGACTCGTGTGTTTGGTGTGGACTGGGGTCCCCTGGAAGGGCTGGACTTTTCCTTTAATGGCTTTGCTGGGGGGGCAAACTATGTTCCAACCCAGCCAGGCTGGACAAGAAGAAACACAGGCAGCGGCTATCCCAGAGCCAGACCGGGTAGGCAGCATCGCTGCAGTGGGGTATCCAGCCCAGAAACTTGGGTTCCCCTCAGTTTTCCCTTTTGATTTGCAGTTCACCGTTGTACAACCAACACACCTGGAATGACTGAACCCACCAGCCTTGTATCGAACCCTGCGCACACGCATTTTACCCCAGTGCTCTCGTCCCATCCAAGAGCGGCGGTGGTTTCTGCACACTCGGAAGGACTGGAGTTTTATCGGT
>NC_048321.1:11138287-11143754 GCF_013100865.1 Trachemys scripta elegans
GCCAGGAAAGCTCCTTGCACTGGCCCTTCGGCTCAATCCAGCCTCTCTTTGTCCCGGGTGAGGACGTGCACCATGACGATGGCTGTGACCAGGGCTCCCAGCACCACCAGCAGGAGAATCCCCTTCACCTGGCAATAGCTCGCTGGGCTGCTCGTGAAACCTGAAGGAAGAAATGTGACAGGGTTAATTCATGCGAGGAGCGATTGGTGACGCTCTGCGGTTGCTGCACCCACAGAGTGCAACAGGGGAAGGGGCCGGGGCACCTGGGAACCCGCGCCCCAGGCTGCAGAGGAAAATGAAAAAAACCCAGGGTCTCTGCCAATGTGACTTGGGGGCAAATTCCTTCATGACCCCAGCTCCCCACCATTGGATCTCATTGTGCTCTCTTCAGCTAGATTAAAGAGCCCTCTGCTATCAGAAATCACTGAGACTTGTAGGCTAAGATCCAGTCACCTGTCAACCTTCTTTGAAACTAAATAGATGGAGCTTCTAAAGTCTCTCTTTATAAAGTGCATTTCCCAGACTCAAATTCTTGTTGTAGCTCTTTCCTGAACCCTTTCCAGGTGGACAATTGTGACGGTCTGTACCTCATGGGAATACCCTATACCCTCATGTTCATCCTTATATGATTATGTGGTATCTAATGCAAAGTTTGTCATGTTGAGTGTGTCTTCAGAAGGCTCATGATGTACTGAGCATTGTTGTTACGGTAATGTTATAGGTTGTAATTTCATGTATATAGTTATGAGGCTGAAAATGCGTCCTCATGGCTTAAAGCAAGCCCAGGCAAAAACTCCCCAAGAGCAGAGGGGCAGTTCACACCTCATCAGGACATGTATGGGACAAACCCAGCCCAGCCTCACAGGAACAAAGGACACTGGCCTAGACAACAACAAAGGATCTCTTGGACTCTCCAGTGAGTCACCCCCCCTTCCTTTGGACAGTTTGGGACTGCGATGAGGTAATGCTCACCTGACTCTAAAGGGGGCCGGGGCAAATCCAAGAGGGTAGAAAGAACATGATAAAAGGGAGAGACGTTTGCCATGCTCTTCCTCTCTCTTCCACCTCCATCTACAGACATCAACACCAAGCGACTGAAGCGCTGATCAAAGGGGAGAGCCTGGCTGAAGGGCAACCAACCAGCCTGTGGTGAGAAGCATTTAAGTTTGTAAGGGCATTGAAAGTGTTAAGATCAGCTTAGAATGCGTTTTGCTTTTATTTCGTTTGACCAAATCCGACTTGTGCTTTGACTTATAATCACTTAAAATCTATCTGTTTAGTTAATGAATTTGTTTGTTTATTCTCCCTGGAGCAGTGCATTTGGTTTGAAGTGTGTCAGAGACTCCCCTTGGGATAACAAGCCTGGTACATATCAATTCCTTTGTTAAATTGACAAACTCATATAACCTTGCAGTGTCCAGTGGGCATACCTGGACACTGCCAGACGGAGGTTTCTAGGGTTGTGTCTGGGACCGGAGATATTGGCTAGTGTCATTCGGTTGCACAATCCTAGGAGCAGCTGACATGCCAGAGGCTGAGCGTGAACAGCCCAGGAGTGGGGGTTCTCACAGCAGAGCAGGGTAAGGCTGGCTCCCAGAGTTGAGGATTGGAGTGACCCAGCAGATCACCAGTCCAGATAACACCAGGGGAACGTCACAAAAGTTTCTATATTAAAAGAATCCAAACCAAACTAGAACCCATTCTGATGGGAAATATCCAACCAGCTCCAAGGCCCAGAACAGGAAGCTGGACCCAGCCCCGCGGGTCAGGAGCTGCCTCTGTGGGGTGCGTGTGGGGCAGGCTCACTCTCCCATCCCCCCCGGCCAGAGGGTGCTGCTGCGGGGGCGCACTGGGCCCCTCGGTGGGGTGAGCATGACGTAGCTGCGAAGGAGGAAGGGAAGGACAAAGATGCCGGGTCTCTGATTTTGGGGGACCCCCTCTGAATTTGGGGTGGGATGGGGAGACCTTACTCACCATTTCCTCCAAACCCGTGATTTGTACTAAACTGACCCTGACTGCGTGGTGATGTGTCGATATCCTGCCGCGAGAAAACTGCAGTCCTAGCCAGAGTTCTCTGGCCCCCGTCTCTGTGGTATCCGCACCTCACTGTCTTCAATGTCTCCATCCTCCCAGCACCCCCGGGACGGTGTCACTTGTCCTGGGTCTGTACAGCGCCTAGCACCGGGGGCTCTTGATCCAGACGGGGGCTCCCAGGCCCCATGGCCATGCAAAAACAACCCCCCGTCTCTCCATAAACAGCTAGCGAACTGAGGCACTGACAGATTAAGGCCCAGACCCGCAAAGGTATTGAGGTTCCTCACATCCAGTGGGAGTTAGGAGTCTAAATACATTTGTGGATCTGGGCCTAAGGGACTTGCCCAGGAGAACATAGCGAGTAAGAGCAGGGAAGCAAACGCAGGTTTCCCAAAGCCCAGTACCCTAACCACTGAACCAGCCTTCCGCTCACGAAGGAATCGTAAGTTTCCTCGGTTGAAACAGGCTGAGAAGGTGACAGGGTGGGGGGATGCTCAGAGGATCTCACTGGAAGCAGGAGACCCCATCAGGGGCTGTGTCAGACCCTGGGGTAAATTCTAGATCTGACGANGGGCTCCGTTCCCCAGCGGGCTTGGAACATCTCAGCCGTCGCTGGTATCGACTCAGAGGATCAGGCCGCGCCATCCCAGCCCTATTACTCTCATCCGTGAGTTGCATCAGCCATTCCGCTTCCACTCCCTCCTCTCTCCCCTCCTGAGCTGGGGTCTCTCTCTCTGTCCCTCTCCAGTGGCCTGTGTAGTTTGGTGGCCCTGCTGCGGCTCTGGGTGCAGGTCATGCTCCCAGTGTGGCTGGGCCCCGGCAGTCCCTGTGCAGGGGGTGGGGAGCTGGGAGCGGGAAGCACTAATCCGTGCAGACCCCCCTGAGCAGCCACCAGGGCTCAGTGCATCCCCTGCTGCAACGCGGCCACCTCGCAGGGGTCCTCCTCTGTCCTCCCTGCAACGCTGTTCCCCTGACCCCTCCTTTTCCCTCCCCCAAGTCCTCCTGTCTCCCTGCCCCAGAGCCCCCCATCGCTCTGTGCTTTCGTTATCCCAACCCCTTCCCCATTTATTTCCCTCCCAGTGTCACCTCTCTGCCCCTTACTGCAGGGGGATGCATGTCCCAAACCCAGAGACTCTTCAGAGCCTGCCTACCGCTCTCCTGGCTACCTGGGGCTCTTCAGGGTCTGGGCAGCTTCCCACTGGTCTATCCCCCAGCTGCTGGAGAGGATGTTGGGGACCCAAGCGCAGGGTTTGCACGGGACTGTTTGTCACTGGTGGTTTCCTGCCCTGGAATTCAGACAGATCACTCACCGCCGGGCTGTAAAACCAGCAGGAGCAAGAGAAGGGAAGGCCGTCGAGCCCTGTCCATCCTGACTGCGAGGGGCAGGCAGAGCGGGCGGCCGTCAGTCTGTATAACGGGTGTCCTGACCGAACAGACCCAGAGCCGGAGCGGACTGTCCGGCAGGGTCTGGCTGAATGGCCGATCCCTGATGGTGCCGAGGGGCTGCAGAGAAATGACCCGTCCCACAGCTCTGCAACTTCCCCCACGAGACGCTCTTTCCTTTTGTGGTAACTCGCGCAGTGAGCTCAAAGCAGCTGAGTTCCCTAAACCCCGCAGGGTGCGTCACTCTGAGCGCCGGGCTACACCCAGCCGGGCTCTGGGCGAGGGATCACGTTGCCTTCGGTCAGTGCAAGCCCAGAGTGCCGGGTTGGGGAAGGCTCCTCTCATGGGCCTTGCTCAGGGCAGAGAGGGGCGGCGGGTGGGTCTGAAACGGACACGGCTCTTGCAATATTGGATGGTTCTGTCTATTGCACCGGAGAACCTGTCACGCTAGGAGTTGAGGGCCGGGGTCTCAGGACACTAGGGCCCCTGTTATCTCCGGTGTGCAAGGGCCTGAGATCGGGTCCCCAGGGCACTCCCATTCACGGCAAGGCCCCTTCCCACTGGCAGCGAGGGGTCAGGGGGCTCAGTGCCAACGATACGCTGGCCTGAGTCACTGGGAGCCGAGTGCCGGGCCGTTCCCCAGCCAGAGGCCTGGTCACAGGGATCCAGTGACACTCAGCATGGCCGCAGTGCGGGGCGTGATGCCAGGGCAGCTGCTCAGGCCAGGAGGGAAATCCAGGGGGGCTCCAGCAGGAGGCGCTGAGCAGCGGGGATGAGGCTGACCGAGCCTGGGCCCATGTGGGCAGCCCGTGGCTTCCCCTTGCAGGTCTCCCGCTCGCTGACGAATCCACTGATGCGATCGGCACAAGCTGCAACGGCTGCAGGTCTGAAGCTGCAGGGGCCATTAGCAGCTGGTGCCAACCTAGCAACTCAGCCCAGCTCAGAGCAGCCCCCGGGCTGGCAGGGCGCAGCAGGCCGACGTCCACCCCAGAGCTGCTAGGGCTGGAAACCAGAAGCCTCCATGAAAATAACGTAATGTCCTGATATGCATATTCATTGAATATGTCACACCTGATTTGCATAACTCCCCCCACGGCCAAAGATCCTTTCCCTGTCCCTCCTCTCTCTGGGGGCCCCCCTTGGGATCCCCACATCCTCCCATCCCTGTTTTCTCCCCGGGACCCGTCACTCTCTGGCTGGCTCCGCCCCTCCCCCTGTCACTCCCTAGCTCCTCCCCTTTCCATTCTGTTTTTCCCAAGTCCTGTAAATATGACTCTCCCCAGCGCTCCCCCCACTCCCGGTCAGTGAGGAGATCTAAGCTCTGCATCCACCTCTGCTCCGGTACCGGCTGCTGCTGCATCTCTGGGCCGTCAGCGCTTAGCGAGCATGAAGCACTTAACCACGCGCGGAGAGGAAGGCAGGGAGGTCAGGCTGGGTTGGTTGTGGTTAATTAGGACCCTTGAACCGTCACAGCGGATTCGGCCCCAGACGAGCGGGTGATTCACAACTGTGCATAGACACGAGGCAGACACCTGAATCCACATCCTTAGGGCCTGATCCAAAGCCCCTGCAGTCGCTGGGGAGGGGGGTGTCTTCCATGGAGGTCGGTGAGCTTTGGGTCAGGCCCTCATTGAACATCGATGTAAAAGGACTGGCCGGCTGGTGTGCGTTACGCCACTGAAAACTGAGGACGTGTATTGACCGCTCTAAATGCCAGTTGAATGGCTTTTTCCGGGTGACTGGCCCTTTAAGTGAAGAATGGTCCATCCAGCCCCATCTGTGACCCGCTTAGCTCGCCTCCCCAGGTGGAGAAATTGAGAAAAGTCCCATGTCAGGCAGGTCACGTGTCTCAACCAGACCTTGGGGTGTGGGGTGTTGACAAGAGAGAAGCCTGGAGAGACCCCAGCTTGGAAGAAGCATCAAAGGAGCCCAGGAGACAGACCCCCAGGCAGGAGGGGATGGGCCCAGCGTGAGATGGGGGCAGAAGAAGACTCGTGTGTTTGGTTTGGACTGGGGTCCCCTGGAAGGGCTGGACTTTTCCTTTAATGGC
>NC_048321.1:11144084-11161460 GCF_013100865.1 Trachemys scripta elegans
CCACATCCTTAGGGCCTGATCCAAAGCCCCTGCAGTCGCTGGGGAGGGGGTGTCTTCCATGGAGGTCGGTGAGCTTTGGGTCAGGCCCTCATTGAACATCGATGTAAAAGGACTGGCCGGCTGGTGTGCGTTACGCCACTGAAAACTGAGTTACCAGGTGAATGGCTTTTGTGGGGTGACTGGCCCTTTAAGTGGAGAGGGGTCCATCCAGCCCCACCTGTGACCCACTTTGCTCAATTTCTCCACCTGGGGAGGTGAGCTAAGTTCCATGTCAGGCAGGTCATGTGGCTAAACCAGATCTTGGAGGGTGGGTGGGTGTGTGTGTGTGTGTTGACAAGACAAAAGCCTGGAGAGACCCAGGCTAGGAAGCTGTGGGAGTTGCTTCTCCATAGAGAAGGGGAAGCATCAAAGGTGCCCAGGACAGGCTGACGAGGACATAGACCCCCAGGCAGGAGGGGATGGGCCCAGCGTGAGATGGGGGCAGAAGAAGACTCATGTGTTTGCTTTGGACTGGGGTCCCCTGGAAGGGCTGGACTTTTCCTTTAATGGCTTTGCTGGAGGGGCAAACTCCCGTTCCAATCCAGCCAGGCTGGAAGAGAAGAAACACAGGCAGTGGCTAGCCCGGAGCCAGACCAGGTAGGCGGCATCGCTGCAGTGGGGTATCCAGCCCAGAAACTTGGTTTCCCCTCAATGTTCCCTTTTGATTTGCAGTTCACTGTTAAACAACAAACGCACCTGGAATGACTGAACCCACCAGCCTTGTATCCAACCCTGCGCACACGCATTTTACCCCAGTGCTCTCGTCCCATCCAAGAGCGGCTGTGGTTTCTGCACACTCGGAAGGACTGGAGTTTTATCGGTAAATGTCTATTTCATTTTTATTAATGGCTATTAGCCAGGATGGGTAAGGAATGGTGTCCCTCGCCTCTGTTTGTCAGAGGGTGGAGATGGATGGCAGGAGAGAGATCACTTGATCATTGCCTGTTAGGTTCACTCCCTCTGGGGCACCTGGCATTGGCCACTGGCGGTAGACAGGGTACTGGGCTGGATGGACCTTTGGTCTGACCCGGTACGGTCGTTCTTATGTTCTTATGTTCCAATGATAATTATTCAAATTTACAGCTAGGCCAGGTAAGAAAAATGCTGCTTCAGAAAATATTAGAATTGGATTGAAGGCTGTTTACGTTGTCAGCCTGGCATGTCAAAATGACAAGGACAAAGCTGTGTATTCTGTCTTCTGGTAGCCCCGTCGGTCCTGGGATATTAGAGAGACAAGGTGGGTGAGGGAACGTCTTTTACTGGAGCAGAGAGACCGGCTCTGGAGCTACACAAGAGCTTTTTGAAAGCTTGTCTCTCTTGCCAACAGAAGTTGGTCCAATAACAGATGTTTCCTCCCCCTTCTTCTCTCATGATAAAGCTTTAATGTTTTGCATCTCAAGGTCTGTCATTAAATAATTACTTTCTGACCCCCATCCCCCGATGTCCTGGAACTGTGAATATATAAATTGATAAACACTGAAAAATGCTTAAAACCCATAATCCAAACACCACAGGAAGCTTGAGGGGTCACTAGGCTGCTGTCAGCCCAGTCAGCTCTGCCCGCTGCACCTGTAGCAGGGCCAGGATGGAAGGGAAGGAGCAGGGACCCAACAGCCCTCACGGGGACAGGGGAGCTGGGCTAGGGATTGGAACTGGGAGGCCTGACTGGGCCTCCCTGGGGGGACAGAAGGCCCTGACAGGGGACTGCTTGGAAGTACCTGGGATGATTCCTAACGCAAGGCCCCGGAGGGGCAGGAGAGCGACTGTGAGCTGAGTCCAGGGGGTGGGCAGACGGGTAACGGAAAAGGGGCAGAGAACTCAGCCGAGCTGGAACAAAGGCTCCTATATCTTGTGTGTGGTTGGACTCTGATTGCCTGGAAGTGGACTGAGCGTCTGTGTTGGGATATATATATCAATATACGTTGTGATTCATCTATCCATGTAATATGTTATAGGACATTGAGTATGAATGCCGCGTGCTTGACATGATTGTGTGCGTTGCAAGCTAGCAATCGAAGCAAGGACTTAAGGTCAAGGACCATTAGAACTCTTTGTGCAAAAACAATTTTATGTTCTGAGAAAAATACGGAAAATCCTCAGAAGAGAAAATAACCCCAGCTGGACTGATGTAAAATTGTCTACGAGTTGGAGGAAATGGCACGCCTCGGATCATGGCGGCCCGCCCAGGATTGTCTCTCTGGAATTGTGTGGGTAGAAGCCTAGTAAACAAAGGCAAAGAACCGATGATGCGACGGAATGGACTATAAATGGACTCCTATGATTTCTGCAAATCGGAGTCATTTATTGATCCGGAGTCCCATGTGGATATAGATGTGGTTTACTCCGGCTCCCTGCATCTTATGATCTTATCCTGACGGAAGGAACCTCGACTGGCCATCGGGATCATTCTGACTTTTAGACTCGGGTATAGTATGTTTAGGGTGTGAATGTGCAGTGAGTAAGGTTTGTTTTGTAATCAATGAAGAGTATTTAGAGTATTATATACCAACACTGTGTCCGGTATCTGCTTGCTCCCCATCCCACAGGGAGACCTCGATTGTGGGTCTAACACCTCTACTGAGCCAGCCAGAGAGCTGAGCCAGGTGAACCGTCCCAGCAGGTGGGGAAACTGAGACTGGGGAAACTGAGGCAGGGCACCGGCAGCCCGTGCCCAGCCAGGAGGTGGTGGCAGCCCATTCGCAGTCAGGTTTAGGGGGCTCTGGATGCTGAGTTTCACTAGTCCCGACCTCCCCATCTGAGTCCCAGCACGGCAGGGCAAAGGAGCAGGGATGGGTCCAAACCCAGGCCCATCGACAGCTGTGCTGCTGTGGTTCCCGTTCGCAGTAGGGGAGTGAAAAGACCCCGTTGCAGATGCAGACGTCGCCCCACACAGCCAGGAAAGCTCCTTGCATTGGCCCTTTGGCTCAATCCAGCCTCACTTTGTCCCGGGTGAGGACGTGCACCATGACGATGGCTGTGACCAGGGCTCCCAGCAGGAGAATCCCCTTCATGTGGCAATGGGTCGCTGTGCTGCTTGGCCCCGCTGGGACGTCAGTGCTCGGGAAAACTGAAGGAAGAAACGTGACAGGTTAGTTCATGCGGGGAGCGATGGGTGACGCTCTGCGGTTGCTGCACCCACAGAGTGCAATAGGGGAAGGGGCTGGGGCGCCTGGGAACCCGCGCCCCAGGCTGCAGAGGTCTCTGCCAATCTGACACAGGGGCAAATTCCTTCCATCCTGACCCCAGCTCCCCGCCATTGGATCTCGTTGTGCTCTCTTCAGCTAGATTAAAGAGCCCTCTGCGATCCGAAATCACTGAGACTTGGAGGCTAAGATCCAGTCACCTGCCAACCTTCTCTTAAACTAAATAGATTGAGCTTCTAAAGTCTCTCCTTGTAAAGTGCATTTCCCAGACCTCAGATTCTTGGTGTAGCTCTTTCCTGAACGCTTTCCAGGTGGACAGTTTCTATATTAAAAGAACCTGGTGCCTGGGCTCACAGCTCAGCTGTCATGACAGGGGGCGGCCAGACCCAATCTGAGCCAGTGGCAGCATGACCCAGCACACAGGGTTGCAAGGCCCAGAACAGGAAGCTGGGCCCAGCCCCACAGGACAGGAGCTGCCTCTGTGGGGTGCATGTGGGGCAGGCTCACTCTCCCATCCCCCTGGCCAGACAGTTCTGCTGCAGGGGGGTCTGGGCTCCCTCGGTGGGGTAGGAGGAGGCAGCTGCGAAGGAGGAAGGGAAGGACAAAGATGCCGGGTCTCTGATTTTGGGGGACCCCCTCTGAATTTGGGGTGGGGAGACTTTACTCACCATTTCCTCCAAACCCGTGATTTGTACTAAACTGACCACGACTGTGCGGTGATGTGTCGATACCCTGCCGCGAGAAAACTGCAGTCCTAGCCAGAGTTCTCTGGCCCCGTCTCTGTGGTATCCGCACCTCACTGTCTTCAATGTCTCCATCCTCCCAGCACCACCGGGACAGTGTCACTTGTCCTGGGTCTGTACAGCACCTAGCACCGGGGGCTCTTGATCCAGACTGGGACTCCCAGGCCCCATGGCCATGCAAAAACAACCCCCACTCTCTCCATTTTACAGCTAGGTGTAAGGGGACTGTTGCCCCCTTACTAACACTCAGTGGGGGGGTTTGGTTGCTAGCTCCCAGCACTAAAAGGGGCGGGGTCGATGGGAAATCAGGAGTGTGAGACTGACAGTCCCCAGGAACAATGGGGAGCGGCCAATGCTCCAGGTCAGCCTGATTGACAGGGCCGGCAGCTAGTCAGGGAGTCAGGAGGCCGGGGGGGTCCCGTCCTCCGGGTGAACTGGAATTGCCTGGGTCAGACAGAGTGGGGCAGAGCTAAGGAGAGGGCAGGGGCCCGAGCTGAGCTGGGGAGCAGAGCTGCAGCCCCAAAGCCAGAGCACGGCCCAGTGAGAGCAGAGCTGCCCTGGGAGCAGAACTGCAGCAACCAGAGCCAGAGGGGCCAGAGAAGCAGCCCAGGGAGCTGGAGGCAGAGCAGCAGCAGCAGCCGGGCTGAGGCCGAGTGGAGCTGGAGCCGGAGCTGAGGCTGGAGCAGTCCGGAGCCGTGTGCAGTCCGAGTGCGGGGAGCAGCTGGGGAGAGGAGGGGGACCCTGGGCAGTGGGCCCAGCACAGGGAGACGTCTCAGCCCAGAGGCCCTGCAGGCCAGACTTGGAGGGGGATCATAACCCCGACCGGGCGGGGTCGACGCTGGGAAGAAGGGTCCTGCCACCTAGAGCCTGAGAGCGTGTGGCCACCGCCCGAGCAAGTGTCCGACCCGCAGCGTCTCTGCAGCACGGCCAGGGCCTGAGAAGGAGCCTGGGACCTCCAAGGAACAGACTGACCTGCCCGGACGTTCCAGAGACACTGGTTGTGATGTTCCCGGCCACAGAGCAGGGTGATGAGTTTCTTTTAACTTTTCCCATTTTTCCTTATTCTTTTTTAAAATTAATTGTTAATGAAACAGCTTGTATTTGCTTTAAATTGTATGAAATGATCCGTGGGTCAGGGAGGTGCCCAGTGCAGAGAGAGTACCCCGAAGTGGGGACACCCTAGCCCCTGTCCTGGGTGACCACACCAGGGTTGGGGGTCGAGCCCCCCAGGAATCCTGGGCCCAGCCTTGTCAGGGTTTACGAGGACTCTGCCAGACAGGAGAGTGGAAGGGGAGCCCTCAAGGGCAGGGAGGCCTCTGGGTAAAGGAAGTGGGAGCGAGGACTTGGATCCTTTCGCTAGCCCACTTCACCGGGGTAGTGCAGAAGCCAGGAAAGTTCCCCACAATAGCAGGACCATTCCCCCGCTTACATAGGGAACAGAGGCACTGACAGATTAAGGCCCAGACCCGCAAAGGTATTTAGATTCCCCACATCCAGTGGGACTTAGCAGCCTAAATAGCTTTGAGAATCTGGGCCCCAGGGACTTGCCCAGGAGAACATAGCGAGTAAGAACAGGGAAGCCAACACAGGTCTCCCAAAGCCCAGTACCCTAACCACTGAACCAGCCTTCCTCTGAGCCTGAGCTGGGCGCTGAGAAGGAATCGTAAGTTTCCTCGGTTGAAACAGGATCTCACTGGAAGCAGGAGACCCCATCATGGGCTGTGTCGGACCCTGGGGTAAATTCTAGCTCTGACGAATGCAGAAATTTACAGGCTGAATCCAGAGCCTCTTCCTCCTACTTTTACTCAGGCAAAAATATGACTGACAAATATATTATTAAATACACCTCTATCCCGATATAACGCAACCCGATATAACACGAATTTGGATATAACACAGAGCAGTGCTCCGGGGTGGGGGGTGGGGGGGCTGCACACTCCGGCGGATCAAAGCAAGTTCGATATAACGCGGTTTCACCTGTAACGCGGTAAGACTTTTTGGCTCCCGAGGACAGCGTTATATTGGGGTAGAGGTGTACATAACAAGTGGACACAGAACGGACTGCTACTGTAAGGCCCTCTTATGCTGCTAGAGGAGAACAAAGTGGCCCCAGTGTTAATGACAATCAGGCTCCCATCTTGCTTATACTGAGGAATATTTACCTGTGGCTGGGGAGTCACACAATGATTTGACATCTACAGTGTCTGCGTCCCAGCTGACTCGGTTACTGGCGTTACATCGGTAGAAGGTGTCACTGCTGTCTGCATTAATCACTACGTGCAGCAGGGATTGGTGCCCAGGGAGCTGATGGTCCCGGTCAGACGGGATCCGGGACGTGCCTCGGGACCAGTCATAGGTGACTCTGTCAGCGCCAGGCACGGAGCAGGACAGGGTAACGTTGCACTGGCCGAGCTCCGCGTGGGCAGAGAGCACCGTGAGGTTTGGCTGCCGGACTCGCTCTGAAAGGAGAGATCCTGGTGAGAGATGCTGAGGAAGGCGGCTGCCGTCAGTGACACACACTAGGGAAAAACGTGATCTTTGCTACTCACCAAACACAGACACACGGAACTTTGTGATGTCTTTACGGCCTCCTCCAATGTCAATTAGCAAGGTATAGAGGCCACTGTCTGACTTCTTAACGGGATCAATCTGCAGTGAGAGATTCTCAGGGTGGAAAGTGACTCTGTTGATAAAATGTGGGGATNGACCCCATCAGGGGCTGTGTCAGACCCTGGGGTAAATTCTAGATCTGACGAATGCAGAAATCTACAGGCTGAATCCAGAGCCTCTTCCTCCTACTTTACTCAGGAAAAAATATGAGTGACGTATATTATGAAATACATAACAAGTGGGCACAGAATGGACTGCCGCTGTAAGGCCCTCTTATGCTGCTAGAGGAGAACAAAGTGGCCCCAGTGTTAATGCCAATCAGGCTCCGATGTTGCTTATACTGAGGACTATTTACCTGTGGCTGGGAAGTCACACAATGATTTGCCGTCTACAGTGGCTGCGGCCCAGCTGGCTCGGTTACTAGCGTTACATCGGTAGAAGACGTCACTGCTGTTTGCATTAATCACTACGTGCAGCAGGGATTGGTGCCCAGGGAGCTGATGGTCCCTGTCAGACGGGATCCGGGACGTGCCTTGGTACCAGCCGTAGGTGACTCTGTCAGCGCCAGGCACCGAGCAGGACAGGGTAACGTTGCACTGGCCGAGCTCCGCGTGGACAGAGAGCACCGTGAGGTTTGGCTGCCGGACTCGCTCTGAAAGGAGAGATCCTGGTGAGAGATGCTGAGGAAGGCGGCTGCCGTCAGTGACACACACTAGGGAAAAACGTGATCTGTGCTACTCACCGAACACAGAGACACGGAACTTTGTGATGTCTTCACGGCCTCCTCCAATGTCAATTAGCAAGGTATAGAGGCCACTGTCTGACTTCTTTACTGGATCAATCTGCAGTGAGAGATTCTCAGGGTGGAAAGTGACTCTGTTGATAAAATGTGGGGATGACCCAAGGTCAGGGGGATCCGTTTTATTAAATGTTACAATCCGATACGTCTGTGCTGAGTCTAGTGTAACCTTCCAGGTCATTTCTGCCCACGGCTCCGGCAATTTCACTGGCTGTAACTGAACCGATTCCCCTGCAATTGCAGCCACTTCCATTTCTTTACAATCTGGGGATTCAAAAATACAAAAAGCAGGTGAGTGAAGGGTTAACTGTTTCCTGAGCTCATCAGTGAAACATGGGCTAAAACAAGACCATTCTTAGCCTGGTTTCAGGTGAATTTGAAGCTGCTCAGAAGCGCTGAGTAGACAGCCCTGGAGAAGGAGGGCTCTGTTTATCCACAGAACAGGTATGGAACAGCTGCTATGAGCCTCCCACAAACCTGACATGACGCGACCGTTCTTGGGTGAGAAGGGACACCTGTATTCAGATCCCATGTCGCTCTCTTGGAATTGTGCCATAGCTGGATTTAAAATAATAATCCCTAGCGCTCATATATCCCTTTTTATCCGTAGCTCTCAAAACAATTAACAAAGAAGCTAGAACAGCCTTCTTTCTATCTTTCAGATGGGGAAACTGAGGCACAGAGTGGTGTAATGACTTGCCCACCGTGACCCAGTCAGGAATAGAACTCAAGTCTCCTGGGTGCCAGCCCAGTGCTCCTTAAAGGTTTTCTCTATAGGCCAGCTGCAGCTGGGTATTTAAATATTGGAATAATGGGCCTTAATTCTAATCGGCATTGGGTGTAACTGTAATTTGCACCCATTTCTAGGTCCTTTACATGGTGGGCCCTTAGTGTGACTGAGCATCAGGCCCAGAAAATTCCAAGTTAAGATTTCCAGAGGGAACGCACTTTTCTTCCAGACCAAAGCGTTTTTAATGATTATATTTGTTATTTACCGTATTATGCCGGATGGGCCAAATCTTGCTCCCATTTACACGCGGGTGTAAATCTGGAGTAACCCTTCAAAGGAACCATTTCACGTTTCCATTTGTGTAAAGGGGAGCAGAATGGGAGCCAATATTTGCAGTGTCGATAATTTAATCTTAACTCGTCTGAAACTATTCTTATTAATATTCAGTTTGTGATTGTTTTCTTTCAATATTCTTTTTAATTAGGAGACTATTTATTCAATGGGGACAAGAAATATAATTATTTTAGATATTTTCCCAAAATGACAAACCACTTCTAGCAGGAACCTTGGCCTTTTCCCAAAAAACTGAATAGTATTTCAAAACAGAATATTGTGAAAAAAATTACAATTTTTGGATATTTTTATATGGAAAATACTAAGCAAAACTATTGAGTGCCTTGGTGGTTCTGTGAACTTTTTGTTTTTAATTTTCATTCTTTTTTTTTTCCAAAATAGCAACATTTGATTTCTCTCTGAAAATAACACTTTCCAAAATTACCAAAAAAAAAAAAAATTATCAAGGTCTAGAAATCATTTAAATTCATTCATTTCAATGAATTCCATGGCACATTCACAGAAAAATTATGGGAGAAAAATTGAATGGTCAAGTTTTCAAATTTGCTGAAATTTCTGCAGACTTTTTTTATCAGCTCTAGTTGCAATTTAGAAAACTTCTGGAATTATTATTATTTATTATAATGACTATAACGCAGCAATTCCTCGGAGTCCCACTCAGGGCTCCGGCTCCAGATCAGACATGGGGGAGAGAGACCAGGGAGCAGTAGGAGGTTTTTTTGTGGTGCCACCACTAGATGGGGACAAAGACCCGCACCGTGCGATAGCCAGTGAAAAGCTTTTAAAGATGTTTTTCTGCATAGACTCCAGGGTGACTGACGCTTGTATGACAGCCCCTTGAATGGCCACAGAAATATTCTTGTCAATGTCTCCACGTAGCAAATGATCTGCCAGGTGCTTTAGCGGCCGGGTCTCTGCTGTGATGGGAACCTCAAAGGGCTGAGAAACGCGACTGGCATCTCAGGGTCCTGCCCCAACCTCTCCGTAGCCCTTAGGTCGGCAGGAGAGGGGAGCTTGGGCCCTTCCTAGGGCTGGTAGCTGCTGGCAGTCGCTGGAACAGTATTTCTGTGTTTTTCAACATCCCCACCTGTGGTAACGCCTGGGGCCAGGGCGCGCACAGGCAGAAGTGAAACTAAACAGAGGCTGAGAAGATCCTGGGCCTGCTTCTCCATCGCTCTGCACTTTGCAGGGCCGTTTCCTGCAGTGCAAAGCAAGTGTGAAATGCCGCCATTGTGAAGCGGGGACATTTCACACCCAGGGCAATGAACATTTCACACCCAGGGCAATGGAGGATCAGCCCATTCTAGGGCTCCATTCCCCAGCGGGCTTGGAACATCTCAGCTGTCGCTGGTATCGACTCAGAGAATCAGGCCGCGCAACCCCAGCCCCATTACTCTAATCAGTGAGTTGCATCAGCCATTCTGCTTCCACTCCCTCCTCTCTCCCCTCCTGAGCTGGGCTCTCTCTCTCTGTCCCTCTCTAGTGGCCTGTGTAGTTTGGTGGCCCTGCTGCGGCTCTGTGTGCAGGTCACGCTCCGGGCCCCGGCAGTCCCTGTGCAGGGGGTGGGGAGCTGGGAGCAGGAAGCACTAATCCGTGCAGACCCCCCTGAGCAGCCACCAGGGCTCAGTGCATCCCCTGCTGCAACATGGCCACCTCGCAGGGGTCCTCCTCTGTCCTCCCTGCAACGCTGTTCTCCTGACCCCTCCTTTTCCCTCCCCCAAGTCCTCCTGTCTCCCTGCCCCAGAGCCCCGCATCGTTCTGTGCTTCTCCTTTCGTTATCCCAACCCCCCCTCCATCTCTTTCCCTCCCAGTGTCACCTCTCTGCCCCCTGCTGCCGGGGGATGCAGGCCCCAAACCCAGAGACTCTTCAGGGCCTGCCTACCCCTCTCCCGGCCACCCTGGGCTCTTCAGGGTCTGGGCAGCGTCCCACTGGTCTATCCCCCAGCTCCTGGAGACTACGATGGTGACCCAAGCGCAGGGTTTGCAGGGGACGCGTTTGTCACCGGTGTTTTCCTGCCCTGGAATTCAGACAGATCACTCACCTACGGGCTGTAAAACCAGCAGGAGGAAGAGAAGGGAAGGCCGTCGAGGTCCAAGCATCGTGGCAGTGCAGGACGGGACAGGCTGCTGAGCCAGGAGTAATCGGTCTATAGAGCGGATATCCAGACCAGCTGGGCAAAGAGCTCGGAGTGGTTGGACAGGAGGATCTTGTGAGTCCCCTGCTGAAAGGTCTGTAGATAATCTAGCCCCCAGGTGGTGAGCAAATTCCCCTCACTGTTTTTGGTGGAAACCCGGCAGCTGAACGGGCGCAGTCCGGCTCCTAAGAACTCTGCAGAGCAGCTGAGATTCTGCGTGTGTCAGACTGAAACTGAGCAGGGTCTATGGAGAGGGAAGGTTTTGTTGCTCTACAGAGGAAGTGATGTAGCGTCAACAGGATATTTGGAGTTTTGAAAGCTTGTTTTTTAATGTCCTCATAAGTAGCAGCTTCAAAGAACTGTAGTGTGAAGCAACCGCTTCCTATGAACCCTTGCATTTGGCCAACCCCCCAATTTTCTATATTAAAAGAACCCACACCAAACCAGAGCCCATTCCGATGGGAAACATTCAACCGGCTCCAGTTGTAACGGTCAGGGCGTTCGTGACCTAGGAAAGGACCTGCCTGGGCAGCCAGCATCACCGCACTCGTGCAATGGCAGCTTTGCAGAAAGGGGCCCGGTTTGGTGCTGGGGCAAACACGTGTCATGGACTTTACGGGGACAATTCTGACTGAGCGCAGGGGACAGGCCAGGAGTCTCCTAGTGTAGAAGGGAGGCAGCATTGCCTGGTGGTTAGAGCCCTGGGCCAGGAGACTTGGCTTTGATTCCTGGCTTGGCATCTGGGTGATCATGAATAAGTCACGTCCCCGCCCGCTGCCTCGGTTTCCCCATCTATAAAGAGGGGGAAATGATACTGACCCACTTTGTAAAGCACGTGGAGATCTACTTAGAAGAGCAGGTATTCTTGTTCCTGGCAAAAAATAATTTTTTTTTTTTAGTAGGGGCCAGGAGTGAGTGTTGGGAGTTGCATTCAAGGGACAGCTATAAGAGAGCAGAGTAAAGGGAACCTGTTCCCATTTGTGACACTCCCCCCACCCCCATACACACTGGTTGCACCCATCCCTGGGTCGGTGGCTCATTAGTGTCTCTGGGCTCTGGTTTGTACTGGTAGAAATGGCTTTTCTAAATGGCCGTTCACAGCCCCTCCCTCCTCCACGAGGCGGGCTGGCTAGTATCACCCCAGCTGGGTGTGACAGCCTGGCTTAGGGGTACAACACTGCCACGCGGTGCTGGATGGTCCGATTTCCCAGCCAGCCGTCGGTAGCATTTTCATTTGTAGCCTGATCTCCTCTCTCAAGACTGGGGTACGAAGGGGCCACCGCAGGCATTCTGAAAAGCCGTACAATCCCAATGTGCTTTTCTAAGTTTGGGGAGTGAAATGCCAACATGGAAATGCAGCCTCCTCTGGGGTGGAATGGGCCAGCTGTTCAGCGGCAACTCTGCCCCAGTGAACAGTGTTTAGGGGCGAGGACGCCTCCACTGCATCTAATTAAACTGGAGGGGAATGCAGGGCACCAATGTAATTCCCCAACACTTGGATTTAGCCCCAGGCCCAACACCTCGACTGTAGCAAAGTGCCCTGGGATCCTTAGACAGGACCAACAGCACTAAATAGCAGAACCTCGCCCTCTGCCCACTGTGACGTGCTCCAGGGTGTAATCCGGACTGTGGAACCCCTGTGCCCCCTTTAACTCTCCTGCCCAATCTGTCTCTTACACTGCTCTGCCAGTGAGCAGCGAACCCCTCCAGGCTCTGGTCACTCAGCCATCAGCGTGCAGAGGTGCACCCAGCAAAGTTACCTGGACGCTCCCCCGAGCCACTCCTGAACTGCATACAGGGAGACCCCAGCAAATTCCCCCGGCCTTGCCCCCCAGAAATGTGCATCTTACACTGCTCGAGGCCTTCTTGATCAATACAAGCGCATTAATAAGTTCGCCACTCGGTCAAAGGGTAATGGACACGCCCCAGCCTCTGTCATCTGAGCAGATCCCCCAAACACTTTAGACAAACTCACTGGTTTAGATTAAACATCGAAATAAGTTTATTAACTAAAGAGAGAGATTTGAAGTGATTATACGTGGTCGGCGTAAAGGTCAGTGTTGGTTACATAAGAAATACAAAGTAAACCGGCATCCTAAATCCTGAACTTCATCAGGCTAAGCAAGATTGGAATCAAACACTTTTTCTCATCCTACAGCACGTTTGGTCCCTCCCTCCCCGAGTTCAAGGAGATTTCTCGTTGTCTTCCCAATGATCTTTCTGCCAGATGTCGAGATGGGGGAGGAGAGAGAGAACCCACCCAGGATGATGTAATTACCCATCATTTATAGGGTTCTCCAGGTATTGGAAAAGTCCATGCTGTGTCCTGGGGTTTGGCCGCCCCATAGTGTACGTGCCGAGTGACTGTCTTTGTTTACAACTCCCTGCTGTAGAATACCTGGGGACGGCTGCTTAACGCCTGGCTGGGTGTCCGTCACTCTTTTGATATCTCTGAGGAGCTGCTCTGTGGGGGTTTCCCAGACTCACAACGTATTTCAGTCTCCAACCTATAGCAAAATCTCATAACTTCATACACAGTGAGACTTGCATTGCAACAGGACAGTAATGCTCAACAGATTGTAACTTCCCAAATAATACCTCCCCAGGCAGACTTTGTACAAATCTGTCATAATCCTGTAACCGTGGTGTCTATGTGGGTACAGGGGGAAACGTGGGGTATGTCACACCCACGAAACAGAAATCCTCGGTGAGAACACGACAGATTTACCAATGGCTAAAAATGCAGCAGTGGAACCCACGGAGCTGGGCCAGCATCAGTGTAAACCACCGAGCTCGGCGACAGCTGCTGCCGCAGACCTTTCTTCTCCCTTTTCATCCGGCCCCTGCCCGTCTCTGGTTAGGACGTGAGTCGCTGCCGTCATGGCGACCATGGCCCCCAAGGCCAGGAGCAGCAGAATCCCCTTCACGGCGCAGTAGGACAGCGAGGGGCCTGGAAATGAACAGACGCGATGGCAGGGGGTGGAGGAAGAGGCTCGGGTGCAGATCAGCTTTGTCCATTGGAACTGGGGCTGCGGGTTTGTCACAGGGGCAAACGTGTGGTGCGGCCCGGTGAGGAGGAGAAGAGTGGTGGGGTGTTGGAGCCCTGAACTCACCCCGCAGTGGGGGCTCCTGTCCGGTGGGGCTGGGCTCAAGTCCTGGGCATGGTGACCTGGTGTCCGGGCTCGCAGCACAGCTCAGGTTTGGCACAGTCATGACAGAGAGGCGGCCAGACCCAATCTGAGCCAGTGGTGTCGCCGCCCAGAACAGGAAGCTGGGCCCAGCCCTGTGGGACAGGAGCTGCCTCTGTGGGGTGCGTGTGGGGCAGGCTCACTCTCCCATCCCCCTGGCCAGACGGTGCTCCTGCAGGGGGCTCTGGGCCCCTCGGTGGGGTTAGCAGGAGGTAGCTGCGAAGGAGGAAGGGAAGGACAAAGATGCCAGGCCTCTGATTTTAGGGGACCCCCTCTGAATTTGGGGTGGGATGGCGAGACTTTACTCACCATTTCCTCCAAACCCGTGATTTGTACTAAACTGACCCTGACTGCGCGGTGACGTGTCGATATCCTGCCGCGAGAAAACTGCAGTCCTAGCCAGAGTTCTCTGGTCCCATCTCTGTAGTATCCGCACCTCAGTGTCTTCAATGTTTCCATCCTCCCAGCACCCCCGGGACAGTGTCACTTGTCCTGGGTCTGTACAGCGCCTAGCACCAGGGGCTCTTGATCCAGACTGGGGCTCCGAGGCCCCATGGCCATGCAAAAATAACCCCCCCTCTCTCCATTTTACAGCTAGGGCACTGAGGCACTGAGAGATTAAGGCCCAGACCCTCAAAGGTATTTAGATTCCCCATAGCCAGTGGGAGTTAGCAGTCTAAATAGCTTTGAGGATCTGGGCCCAAGGGTCTTGCCCAGGAGAACATAGCGAGTAAGAGCAGGGAAGCAAACGCAGGTCTCCCAAAGCCCAGTACCTAACCACTGAACCAGCCTTCCTCTGAGCCTGAGCTGGGAGCTGAGAAGGAATCGTAAGTTTCCTCGGTTGAAACAGGATCTCACTGGAAGCAGGAGACCCCATCAGGGGCTGTGTCGGACCCTGGGGTAAATTCTAGCTCTGACGAATGCAGAAATCTACAGGCTGAATCCAGAGCCTCTTGCTCCAACTTCACTCAGGCAAAAATATGACTGACAAATATATTAACAAATACATAACAAGTGGGCACAGAACGGACTGCCACTGTAAGGCCCTCTTATGCTGCTAGAGGAGAACAAAGTGGCCCCAGTGTTAATGCCAATCAGGCTCCCATTTTGCTTATACTGAGGACTATTTACCTGTGGCTGGGGAGTCGCACAATGATTTGACATCTACAGTGTCTGCGGCCCAGCTGACTCGGTTACTAGCGTTACATCGGTAGAAGGCGTCACTGCTGTTTGCATTAATCACTACGTGCAGCAGGGATTGGTGCCCAGGGAGCTGATGGTCCCGGTCAGACGGGATCCGGGACGTGCCTTGGTACCAGCCGTAGGTGACTTTGTCAGCGCCAGGCACCAAGCAGGACAGGGTAACGTTGCACTGGCCGAGCTCCGTGTGGGCAGAGAGCACCATGATGTTTGTCTGCCGGACTCGGTCTGAAAGGAGAGACCCTGGTGAGAGATGCTGAGGAAGGTGACTGCCGTCAGTGACACACACTAGGGAAAAACGTGATCTTTGCTACTCACCAAACACAGAGACACGGAACTTTGTGCGGTCTTCACGGCCTCCTCCAGTGTCAATTATCAAGGTATAGAGACCACTGTCTGACTTCTTAACGGGATCAATCTGCAGTGAGAGACTCTCAGGGTGGAAAGTGACTCTGTTGATAAAATGTGGGGATGACCCAAGGTAAGGGGGTTCCCCTTTATTAAATGTTACAATCCCATACATCTCTGCTGAGTCTAGTGTAACCTCCCAGGTGATTTCTGCCCAAGACTCCGGCAATTTCACTGGCAGTAACTGGACGGATTCCCCTGCAATTGCAGCCACTTCCATTTCTTTACAACCTGGGGGTTCAAAAATACGAAATACAAAAAGCAGGGGAGTGAAGGGTTAACTGTTTCCTGAGCTCATCAGTGAAACATGGGCTAAAACAAGACAATTCTTAGCCTGGTTTCAGGGAATTTGAAGCTGCTCAGAGGCGCTGGGTAGAAGCCCTGGAGAAGGAGGGCTCTGTTTATCCACTGAACAGGTATTGCACAGGCACTATGAGCCTCCCACAAACCTGAAGCAACCCTCTGTAAGGGCGAGCAGGGACAGCCGTATTTAAATAGCATGTCGGTCTCTTGGAACGGTAACAGTTTGTGTTAAAATAATAATCCCTAGTTTTTATACAGGACTTTTCACCAGTAGCTCTCAAAACTATTCACACAGGAGGTAAAACAGCCTGATTGCTATCTTGCCAATGGGGAAACTGAGGCACAGAGCGGTGTAATGACCTGCCCGCGGTCACCCAGAAATCCAGTGGAGCAGCCAAGAAGAGAACCCCGTCTCCTGGGTGCCAGCCCAGTGCTCCCCACCGGTACTCGCTAGGCCAGCTGCAGCTGTGCAGTTAAACTTCGATATAATGGCCCTTAATTCTAATCTGTGCTGGGTGTGACTGTAATTTACAGCCACTCTGAGGTCCTTTCACAGGGTGGGGCCTTAGTGTAACTGAGACTCAGGTGCAGAAAATTCCTGGTTAGGATTCCCAGAGGAAATGTAATTTTCATCCAACCGAAAGTGGTTTTACTTAAGGCTGTCGATTAGTTGCAGTTAACTCATGCAATTAACTCAAAAAAATTAATGTTGATTAAAACAATGAATAGCGATTAATCGCACTGTTAAACAATAGAATACCAATTGAAATGTATTAAATATTTTTGGATGTTTTTTACATTTTCAAATCTATTGATTTCTATTACAACACAGAATACAAAGTGTACAGTGCTCACTTTATATTAGTACTTTTGATTACAAATATTTGCGCTGTAAAAATGATAAACAAAAGAAATAGTATTTTTCAGTTCACCTCATACAAGTACTGTAGTGCAATCTCTTTACTGTGGAAGTGTAACTTACAAATGTAGATTTTTTTGTTACATAACAGCACTCAATAACAAAACAATGTCAAACTTTAGAGCCTACAAATCCACTCATTCCTACTTCTTCTTCAGCCAATTGCTAAGACAAACAAGTTTGTTTACATTTAAGGGAGATACTGGTGCCTACTTCTCATTTACAATGTCACCTGAAGGTGAGAAAAGGTGTTTGCATGGGACTTTTGTAGCCGGCATTGCAAGGTATTTAGATGCCAGATGTGCTAAACATCAGCATGCCACTTCATGCTTCAGCCACTCCAGCTCCAATTTACTCTTGGCTGATCTGAAATTATTCTTATCAATATTCAGTTTCTGATTATTTTCTTTCAATTTTCTTTTTAATTAGGAGAATATTTATTCAACGGGGACTAGTAATATAATTATTTTAGATATTTTTCCACAATGACAAACCAGTTCTAGAACAAACCTTGGCCTTTTTTTAAAGAAAAAAATGGAATATTTTACAGAACAGAATATTTTGAAAAAATTAAAATTGGTAGAAATTTTTATATGGAAAATACTAAGCAAAACGATAGGGCGCATTGCTACTTCTGTGAACTATTTTTTTCATTTTCATTCTTTTCTTTCCTATTGAAAATGGGATTTCATTTTTCCAAAATTGCAAAATTTGATTTATTTCTGAAAAAAAAACCCACTTTAAAATTATTTTTAAAATCATTTCCATGAATTGCATGGCACATTCACAAAAAAATCATTATAGG
>NC_048321.1:11161766-11178580 GCF_013100865.1 Trachemys scripta elegans
GTAGCTGCTGGCAGTCGCTGGAACAGTATTTCTGTGTTTTTCAACATCCCCACCTGTGATAACGTCTGGGGCCAGGGCGCGCACAGGCAGAAGCGAAACTAAACAGAGGCTGAGAAGATCCTGGGCCTGATTCTCCATCGCTCTGCACCTTGCAGGGCCGTTTCCCCCAGTGCAAAGTGAGTGTGAAATGCCAACATTGTGAACCGGGGACATTTCACCCCCAGGGCAATGGAGGATCAGCCCTTTCTGGGGCTCCGTTCCCCAGCGGGCTTGGAACATCTCAGCCGTCGCTGGCATCGACTCAGAGAATCAGGCCGCGCCATCCCAGCCCCATTACTCTTATCAGTGAGTCGCATCAGCCATTCCGCTTCCACTCCCTCCTCTCTCCCCTCCTGAGCTGGGCTCTCTCTCTCTGTCCCTCTCCAGTGGTCTGGGTAGTCTGAGGGCCCTGCTGCGGCTCTGGGTGCAGGTCATGCTCCCAATGTGGCTGGGCCCTGGCAGTCCCTGTGCAGGGGGTGGGGAGCAGGCATCGGGGAGCACTAATCCGTACGGACCCTCCTGAACAGCCACCTGCAGCCACCAGGAGAGCAGTAATAACCCTGCCCCTGCCCACCGCCCTGCTAGCCCTAGGGACCACTTCACAAGTCCTCCTCTGTCCTCCACGCAACGCTGTGCCCCGACCCCTCCTTTTCCCTTCCCCAAGTCCTCCTGTCTCCCTGCCCCAGAGCCCCCCATCGCTCTGTGCTTCTCCTTTCATTATCTCAATCCCCCCCCACCATCTTTTTCCCTCTCAGTGTCATCTCTCTGACCCATGCTTATGGGGGATGCATGTCCCAAACCCAGGGACTCTTCAGGGCCTGCCTACCCCTCTCCCAGCCACCCTGGGCTCTTCAGGGTCTGGGCAGCTTCCCACTGGTCTATCCCCCAGCTGCTGGAGAGGATGATGGGGACCCAAGCGCAGGGTTTGCACGGGACTGTTTGCACTGGTGGTTTCCTGCCCTGGAATTCAGACAGATCACTCACCTACGGGCTGTAAAACCAGCAGGAGCATGAGAAGGGAAGGCCATAGAGCCCCCTCCATCCTGACAGCGAGGGGCAGGCAGAACGGGCGGCCGTCAGTCCGTATAACGGGTGTCCTGACTGAACAGAGCCAGAGTGGACTGGCCGGCAGGGTTTGCTGAATGGCCGATCCCTGATGGTGCTGAGGGGCTGCAGAGAAATGACCCGCCCCACAGCTCTGCAACTTCCCCCGCGAGATGCTCTTTCCTTTTGTGGTAATTCGCACAGTGAGCTCAAAGCAGCCCAGGGCGCTGGGTTGGGGACGGCTCCTCTTACTGGCCTTGCTCAGGGCTGAGAGAGGCGGGTGGGTCTGAAATGGACACGGCTCCTTCTACCTTCGATGGTTCTGTCTGTTTCATCGCAGAGCCTGTCACGCTAGGAGTTGTGTTAGGTACAAGAAATAAAAATGGAAGGGCAGCAGGGAGCCCCCTAACAATATCAGCGTCTGTCATCTGGTTGGCAGCCACCCTCCATTATGTAACCTCCCTTCCCTCCCTATGATGGAGTAATGCAAAGGGAAGCAGACCTCTATAAACCAAACAAGGGGTGTTGATTGAGCGGAAACTGAGGTACATAATGGGAATGGGAAGATGCACAAACATTAACTGAAACTCGTTTGGTTTACAGGGACAGGAACTCAGTGAATGAAGCCAAGGCCCAAACGAGTCCCACATGGAGTGGAAGGTGAGTATAACAGACAATATCACCCTTCTCAGGGGAGCTCAGGGCAAGCAGCCCCTAACTGAGGTAACTGCCGGCCTGAGAGAGATTCTCCGGCGCCAAACCCCTCAGGGAAGCCCTGTAGAATCCCCGGGTCAAGCCGGTCCAAACTGGTCCTTCTTTACCACTGGCGCCACCACTGACCGTTAAAAAGGGCGGGAAAGACTCCAACTGCCCTTCTAGTCACATGACTCCATCCTCCATGTTGGGTCATGTAGTGGGGTGGCTGTCCCACTCCTGGAGAACGGGTTAACAGTAGCCAAGCTAGGCTGATTGGGGAAGCACCCACAGTTGTGGCCAGCTCAATTAGGGCCCAGCTGGCCCTGATAAGAGGGCTGGGGGCCAGGAGCAGGGGAGAAGTCTCGCTCTAGCCCTGGAGGGAGAAGGGTTAGCTGCCTGAGAGGAGGGTACCTGAACTGGAGCAGTGCTGGGGAATAGGGTAAGGGAGCTGGGGAGCTCCAGCCTGGTAAAACCCCAGGCTGCAGGCCTTGGTGAAGGCCTACAGAGATACTGGAGCTGCAGAGATGCAGCCTGGGAATAGGCCAAGGCAGCAGGTCCTAACCCCCTTGCCAGTGATGAGTGGCCATTGCACTGAGGCAAGGTGGGCTTAGAGGGTTCCCCTGGGAGGGGAGACCCAGAGTGTGGGGGTATTGCGGGGCAGAACCCCGAGGTAAAGGGCACCAGGGTCCGGGAGGGACACGGCACCAGCAGCAGGCAAGACACCCGCCGGCAGAGGGTGCCCCAAAGGTTGGAAAGAGCTAATGCCCAAGATGACCAGCAGGAGGCGCCGCGACGGTGAGTCTTCACTTTGCGACAGGTCACAAAATGGATGTCATACAAGCACAATAAATCATAATGGTCTACACAATACAAACACAAACTTTAGGAATTTGCCCCTAACAGTTGAGGGCCGGGGTCTCAGGACATTAGGCCCCTGTTATCTCCGGTGTGCAAGGGCCTGAGATCGGGCCCCCGGGGCACTCACATTCACGGCAAGGCCCCTTCCCGCTGGCAGTGAGGGGTCAGGGGGCTCAGTGCCAATGAGACGCTGGCCTGAGTCACTGGGAGCCGAGTGCCGGGCCGTTCCCTAGCCAGAGGCCTGGTCACAGGGATCCAGTGATGCTCAGCATGGCCGCAGCGCGGGGCGTGATGCCAGGGCAGCTGCTCAGGCCGGGAGGGAAATCCAGGGGGGTTCCAGCAGGAGGCGCTGAGCAGGGAGGATGAGGCTGACCGAGCCTGGGCCCATGTGGGCAGCCCCTGGCTTCCCCTTGCAGGTCTCCCGCTTGCTGACGAGTCCACTGATGCGAACGGCACAAGCTGCAACGGCTGCAGGTCTGAAAGCTGCAGGGGCCATTAGCAGCTGGTGCCAACCTAGCAACTCAGCCCAGCTCAGAGCAGCCCCCGGGCTGGCAGGGCGCAGCGGGCCGACGTCCACCCCAGAGCTGCTAGGGCTGGAAACCAGAAGCCTCCATGCAAATGATGTAACATGCTGATTTGCGTATTTTCTGACTATGCAACCTCCTTTGCATAACTCCCTCCACTGCCAAAGATCCCTCCCATGCCCCTCCTCCCTCTGCAGTGCCCCCCCCCCCCATCCCCGGTATCCCTACATCCTCCCATCCCTGTTCTCTTTCCTGTGTCCCCATACTCTCTGGCTGGCTCCTCCCCCCGCCAGCACTCTCCAGCTCGTCCCCTTTCCAGTCAAGTTTCCTCAAGTCCTTGCCCCAATGTAAAAATGTCTCTCCCCAATTCCCCCCCAGCCTGGTCGGTCAGCCGGAAATCTAAGCTCATCTGAACGTCCACCAGCAGGGAGAGCATTTGGAGTAGGCATTAAGGGGACAGCAAAGTAAAGTAAAGGGAACCAGTTCCCATTTGGGCCCTGTACTCTGCCCTCCCCCCGCCCCCACCCACACACACATGCACACACACACTGTTTGCACCCATCCCTGGGTCAGTGGTTCGCTTGTGTCTCTGGGCTCTGGTTTGTACTGGTAGAAATGGCTTTTCTAAATGGCTGTTCACAGCCCGTCCCTGCTCCATGAGGCGGGCTGGCTAGTATCACCCCACTGGATGCACGCACCCTCTGGCATCGGGGTAAAACACTTCCAGGGATTGCTGGATGCTCCGTTTTCCCCATCTGCCCCCCTGTAGCATTTTCATTGGTAGCCTGATTTCCTCTCTCATGACTGGGGTGCAGAGGGGCCACTGCAGACGTACGATCCCAACATACTTTTCTAAGTTTGTCGGCATTTTGCAGCCTCCTCTGGGGTGGAATGGGCCAGTTGTGTAACGGCCACTCTGCACCAGTAAACAGTGTTTAGGGGCGAGGACGCCGCCACTGAATCTAATTAAACTGGAGGGGAATGCAGGGCACCAATGTAATTCACCCACACCTGGATTTAGCCCCAGGCCCAACACCTCGACTGTAGCAAAGTGTCCTGGGATCCTTAGACAGGACCAACAGCACTAAATAGCAGAACCTCGCCCTCTGCCCACGAAACAGAAATCCTCGGTGAGAACACGACAGATTTAGCAATGGCTAAAAATGCAGCAGTGAAACTACGGAGCTGGGCCAGCGTCAGTGTAAACCCCCGAGCCCGGTGACAGCTGCTGCCCGAGACCTTTCTTCACAGGCTGTACCCAGAGCGAGGGAGCAACATTCACTTCCTTGGGTGAGTCGTACCCCGCAGAGGGGGCTCTGTTCTCTGCCTTGTCCCCCGCCCCCACCATCAACACGGAGTGCCCCTACAGTCAGTCAGTATCTAGAGGGCCAATGTAGGCTGGTGCCAAAGATCGCCCTAGCATTTGCTCTCGTAAGGTTAATGCATCCATCACCCTGAGAAGCTTGTCTACATGGCGAGTTATTCTGGAATAGCTGTTCCTGATTAACTCCATGTACGGCTGCTCTTATTCCTGATTATCTTAATCCATTTAGGAAGTGCATTAAACTAAAGTGCTTTAAATTCACACCCTATCTTATTCCAGATGAACTTTCATGTGTAGACAACCCTAAAAACGACTGTAATCCTCAACGCTCACCAAACGCAGAAACACAGAACTTTGTAATGTCATCATGGCCTGATCCACTGTCAACGTAGAGGAAATAGAAGCTTCTGAACGACTCCTTAAAAGGACTAATCAGCAGTGAGAGATCCTCTGGGTGAAAGCGACTCTGCTGGTAAAGTGAGGGTTTGCAAGTGCACATCTTCCCTCCTCGCGAAGGTTAAAAGCCAAAGTTCCTCTGCCGAGTCAAGTGAGAACATCCCCCTGACTTCTCCATGTGTCTTTGGCCTCTTAGCTAGTTGTAACAGGACTGAGCCCTCCGCCATTGCAGCCACTTCTATTACTTTGTGGCCTGGTGGTCCACAAATACCAGGAGCCGGGTGGTGGGTAACGGGTTAATGGATTGCAGAGCTTGTTGGGGAAGTGTGGGGTAAAATGGGAACATGTCAATAGCCTGGAATTTAGAACCACGGAGAGGCGTTCGGTAGCCCGGGAGAAGGAGGTCTCTGTATCAGTGGAACAGGTAGTATGAACGTCCCACAAACCTGACTTTGAGTGACCCGCTGACTTCAATGTGTAAGGTTAGGCATTTGGTTAGGGGGCTTGCTGGACTGGGGCCAGAGGGCTCATCGCCTTTACAGGATAGAGCCCTTAGCCTCCCCCAGATCTACTGACCCTGATCTCCTGAAGTGCAAGGGAGGGTAAGTGCAGGTGTAACTTACATGAAGCCCTTAAATAGCCCCCATCCCTGATTTAACGCTGTTGCCTTGACCTGTAAGCAGAGGTGAAAGGAAGCCAGTACGGCATACTGGTAAAAAAGTGGCCGCCGGTACACAGACAACCGTACCCGCAGGGCCACTTATTGGGGTGGGAGGGAGGAAGAAGGGGCAGCCCAGAGCCTCCCCCCCGCCCTTGCCCAGGACCTGCATACCGGTAAGTCTGTTAAGTTACTTTCACCCCTGCCTGTAAGTGACAGTCCTGGACACAGGAGGCGGCGTTAAGTAAGTGCTAAATGGGGTTATGAATGTCAGCAGGGGAATAAAAACAACAAGGAGTCTGGTGGCACCTTAAAGACTAATAGATTTATTTGGGCATAAGCTTTCGTGAGTAAAAACCTCACTTCTTCGGATGCAAGGGGAATGGGTCTTCTTTAGAGCCCCTTCAGACACAGGACCCTACATCTTCCATGGTTTGGCCTGTGGGAGGCAGCGAGACGCTGACCAGCAGGCATATGCTGCGGTGGGGAAAATCCCACCCATCGTGGCTTTATAACTTACTTCCTCCAGTCTATTTTCCTCTGTGGTCCAGCCCAAGGTAAGCAGGTGCGATCGCCACAAGAAGTGTGAAACTGCATGGGGAAACAATCTCTCCCTTTTCAGAAAATGAGAATATTAGCTGTATAAAAATTAGGGGAGGGGTTGAGGACACTTGAATAGGCTAAGACAGGCAATGGGGTTGATCAGGGAATAGGATGCCTGGATTAGTCGCTAAAGGCCTGCTCCTACTGAAGTGAATGGGAACTCTGCCATTGACATCAGGGGTCCCGGGACCCAGTCCTGCAAAAACTGCTGCATGGGCTTCATTGTATGCACTGTGAGGAGTCCCACTGCAGTGCACTGAGCTAGGTGCAGAGGCCGTTGCAGACTGAAATCAGCGAGCTCTGACACTCTGCACCAGCTAAAACCATCCTCCCTGCTGTGCATAAAGTGAAGAGTGTGCATAAGTCTTTTCAGGATTGGGGCCTCGGGGGGGACTGAAATGATGGTGCCGCTGGAGGTGAAAGGCCCCGCTCTGCCCTACACACTCTTGCTCTAAAACATTCTTCATCGGGGCAACAGGATGAATTCTCACTTGGTCGGGGTTTGGTAGGTGGTAGCATGGGCCAGCAAAATAAGATTTGGGACCTCTGGGTTCCGGTCCTGGCTCTGCCATAGACCTGCTGCGTGTGTTTGGTCAAGTCACTGCCCTTCTCTGTGCCTCAGTTTCCCCATCTGTAAAATAGGAAAATGTTACTTACCTCGGGCCCTGAGCCTTTGGAAACTGGGTCTATAATAGCCTGAATTTGTCAGCCTTCAAACCACGCTGGAAGACGCATCTTGTTCAAGCAGATGGGTTATTGCTAGAAGTGGTGGAGATTCTGGGCAGGTAAATTAATTTCGGGTGATACCGATGCTGTCGCTGGGTTCTTTCATTTGATCTTGGGTCTGTTTATAAATGATATGTGTATTTTAAGATAGTTGGGGAGCCCGGAGTATCACAATCTTCTATTACAGGGAAGTAAAAACTGAAATAAATAAATAAAGTTTCAGAGTAACAGCCGTGTTAGTCTGTATCCGCAAAAAGAAGAACAGGAGTACTTGTGGCACCTTAGAGACTAACAAATTTATTAGAGCATAAGCTTTCGTGGACTACAGCCCACTTCTTCGGATGCATATAGAATGGAACATATAATGAGCTTTCTTGGTAAAGTATTTTGTAGTTTGCAACTGAAAAACCCAGTTACAATGGGAAGCAATTTCTTTCCAGCTCTTCTCAAGTCACATCTACCCTCCTACTGGAACTAGTTCTTCCCCATTCCTGCTCCCCGAGCTTTTTTTAGTCACTTCTCCTGCAAACTCTGTCTGGATTGGAAGCGGCGAGCAGCAAAGTGCTTGCAAATAGCACGGCTCAGTTTGGTTGCTAGCGTTTGTGCTGGGGGCTTTAAAAGGAAGCTGGGAGGATATGGCGCGTAGGCTTTTCTAAGCAGAGCGGTCAATGTTCTGTTGTGAAATGACAGGACTCGCTGCAGAGAAACCACACGGAGCAGAGGAAGTCGTTGACCGACAGTCTCGAAGGAGTCTCTTTGCTGTCACTCGCTGTCAGAAATTCGCCTCCGCTGTCATCTCGGGGTGTCAAGAGCAGGGAGGGTGACATGAAATATTCCAGCTATTAACAGCGACCGGTGCAGCTGATTCTCTCTTCTGGAACCAGATCATGAGGATCTCCTTGTGTTTGCTGCTTTTCTCTGTGGTACACGGTGGAGGTATGCAGTGTTAATTTTTACATCAGGTTCGAGGGAACCCCGTTAACTCACCAGTCGTGTCACCAAGTCTGTGCAACAGACAGGAGGGGGGGCTACATGGCTTAAGAGCTGAGTTGTAGGCTGCAGAACGCTTCACCTCAAGGGTGCCACCCCAGCTTGGTGGCCATGCAATAAGCTTGCGGGGGTCTCAGTCCCAAATGGACGAGCCTCCTAGGCACAAAACACCCACTGAAGCTGGGTCTGGTTATCTCCCCTTGTTGGCACCTCAGAAGAACAGTCCAGGGCCAAAGGCACGGCTCCGCTCCCTCAGCCCCGGAGCAGGAGAGGGGGAAATGGACGGGAAGGGAGAAGAGGGTCTGGTCTTTTAGCTTGATGGTGGAGCAGTGCAAAGAGAACGGGAGTGCAGGCAAAAAACTGTCCCTTTGCATTTTAATTTTCTTTATAGCTCTGCAATGAGCCATGGGGATAATTACAGAGCAGCACCTGGGCAAAGGACAAATTGTGGGAGTCGACTTTAACCCCATTCTAGAGCGTGATCGAGAGACAATCTATTATACATCTATACCAATTCCTGGAGCCTGTCCTCAGGTGGGGTAAATCAGCATAGCTGTATTTACTTCAGTGGAACGATGCCGACTTACAAGTGGGGAGAATCTGGCCTCTTGGTTTAGCTAAGCTCCGCCGTGGGCTTGAAATGCACCATTTGCAAACACGTATATAGAAAAAAAGCTGCCCGAATGTTTGCAAACAGCAGCTAATCAGAAGGTGCACCCGGGTTCATTCGAAACTGCGAGTTGAGTTTGGCGAGTTGTTTGCGCTTGGGTTTTCACACCGTTGAAACAGCTCTGCCGTGGAATAACAGACCTGAATTGCACAGACACAACAACTTTCTTAAACTCTGGGGACAACACTGGGGCTAAAGTCACTGGCCTAAATCTTCCCAAGTGACGAGTGATTGGGATGCTTCAATTTCTAGAGGCCTTCAAGGGATCTGTCCTGAGCAACCCAGCTCCCTTTGAGGGGTCTCGAGTCGGGCCAGGGATAGCCACTCACTCTTAAAATTCAGGCTGATTCGTATCATGCTGTCAGCTCGCCTGGGGCTCTGCACACCATTTTGTGTCATGGCCACAGAGGGGAATGTTTTCAAAAGCACCTAAACCCCACTGGCTTTCAATAAAACTTAAGGACCAGATTTTCAAAGGTGTTTAGGTGCCTAAAGATGCAGATAGGTGCCTACAAGAATTTTCAAAATCACCCTGGCTCCTAACTCACATAGGCACTTAGGTGCTTTTGAAAATCCCACTCGGGCACCTCAGCACCTATGGGAGTTAGATGCCTAGGGGGATTTTCAAAGTCACCGTGGTACCTAGCTATATCTTTAGGTGCCTAAGTACTTTGGTGCTCTGGCCCTAAGTGCCTAAGTCACTTTTGAAAATGGGACCTAGGTTCCTAACTCACTTGAGTGCTTCGGAAAATGTTACCCTGAGTCTATTTGTGTTGCAACATTTTTGGAAAACGCTGCCTTGTGTTCTAGCTCCCCCGTGACACGAGGCTGTCTGTAGGCTCCCAGGGCACTGTCTACCCATCTGGGACAATGCTGATTTACTTCAATAGCAAGATGTGGACGGGGCTTTATACTCTGGGGTGATTTGGGTGGGTGGGCTGGCGAGAGATACGCTGCAGGCATGACTCCAAAGTGGGCTGATCTCTGAAGACTGGGTGGTGTAGCAGGCTGGTATGGGAACGCAGAACCTTTCCCCGGTTCAGATCCGGTGCAGGTCTGTAATGACAGACAGCTATCGTCAGCTGGAAGCTGTTTGGTGGGGTGCATCGCAAGAAATGCTCTCAGCCCACTTCTCAGAGTGCACATCGCAGCGTTGTGCCCCAGTCCTAGTAGAGAGACCAAAGAGAGCCTGAAAACTTAACCATCCCTCTCACTCCTCCATGCTGATCCCTTTAGGGCAGGTCTGTGGGGGAGCATGGGGCGAGCTTGCCTTACCTCTGCTGAATCAGCCCTGTGGGAGCCTGTTCGATAGTCCTTCCATTGGATCAGGGTCTGGATTAACAGAGGATCTGGCAAATGATTCGAGTGAACAGATGCGGTTTAAACAACACCCTGTCAGCCAGTTCCTGCTCCCAGTGACACCAGTGTGAATGGTGGAGTCACTGGATTTACAGCAGAATTCAGCCCAGTGTCCCTGCAATGTGTGTCTGTTACTATGCCTTGTTCTGCACCAGGGTGCGTGCTTGGGGCTGTGCAGACAAACCGAAATGCCTTATGTGCTCTGAGCCAGAGAGTTCAGCTACTAAAGTGGAGAACCTCCGCTGGGGACAACTGAAATCGCCTGAGGGATTTCCTTGGAGCTGTGTCAACTGACACCCACGGAGGATCTGGCCCTTAAAGTATTAGACACGGCACAAGGGAGAACAACAAGATAATAGAGGAAGGGGAGCAAAGATAAGATCTTGCCGTTACAACAGTTAGTTGTGTCCAATACAGATGGTACCTACTACACACACTGTACCTATACAGGGCACGGGGCTCAGTTCTCCTCTCACTTTTGCACTAGTCTGACTTCACAGGGGTTGCTCCCGATTCACACGGGAGTCAATGAGAAGCGAATCAGGCTGGATGTGATCCTCAGCAGCTGTAAATCCATTGAAGCCAGCAGTGCTATGCCAGTTTACACCAGCTGAGGGGCTGACCCGCTGTCTTTAATCTGGTGTGTGTGTGTGTGTGTGTGTGGGGGGGGAATACATCTTAAAAAGAACTGTTCAGTCCCAGAAACAGGACATGTTTCTAAAAAGCCGTGGTTGGCAAGGGTTAACTACAGCCTGGCAAGCAGCCCTTGCTCCGGTGATGATTTGGTAAAAGATTAGAACAGAACCTTACTTGAAAACTGAATTCCCATTGGCCTGGCTGTTCACACCATCCCCCAAGTTGCAATTAAACAACAACAGGTTGGGTTAGGGTGGCCCCATGGGTAGGGCCCTACCAAATTCACAGACAATTTTGGTCAATTTCACGGTCGTAAGATTTAAAAAAATCGTAACTTTCATGATTTCAGCGATTTAAATCTGAAATGTCACGGTGTTGTCATGAAGGCGCTGCCTTCAGAGATGGGTGGTCAGAAAGCTGCAGCTGCTGGCCAGGAGCCCAGCTCTGAAGGCAGCGCTGCCACCAGCAGCAGCGCAGAAGTAGGGATGGCATAGTAGGGCGTTGTCACCCTTACTTCTGTGCTGGGGCCGTGGTCAGCAGCCGTCACTCTCTGGCTGCCCAGCTCTGAAGGCAGCGCAGAAGTAAGGGTGGCAATACTGCGACCCCCCCCTAAAATAATCTTGCGACTCCCGGCAACTCCCTCTTGCGTCAGGATCCCCAATTTGAGAAACGCTGGTCTCCCCTGTGAAATTTGGGCAGAAGATAAATATTCAACCTGGAGAAATGCAGCTAATGTACCTAGGGTGTAAAACAAGAATCCCAACCAACTAAATGTAGTTCGTATTGAATAGAATTCAATAGAATTGTGGACCATACAAGGAGGTTTCTTAAAGCGGCAGCAAAGGGGGTCTCAGATTGTAATGTCTAACAATTGGGAATATCCCCTTAAATCCAGGGGTACAGTGGAGTTGAAGAAATTAATCTTCCCCTTCCTTCCTTTCTCAGTCATTGTGGATAGCAGCCATTTCCCCCCGTCAATCAGGCCTGTAACCTAAGACAGTGTTTTCCCCAGGAATTGGGGGGGATGGGAGGTGTTCGAATTTACAGGGGGTGGGGGTCAGGGCCGATAGGGGGTAAGACCGTGAGGGTGAAGGGGGGCTGTATGGCACCATAGTAAAAACTGAAAAATGTTTCATGACCATTTTATTAGATTTAACTCATGTTTTAAAATCATCACACAAATTAAAGTTGGCTACTCAAGCCTTCTATGAAGCACGACATCTACATCCTTCTTGGTTTCTTGTTATAATTTGCACAACTCTGTTAATGCACTTCTTGAATGCATTGCGTTCATCTTTGGTGGCTTCTTGTGTGTCCGGTATTTCCATTCCTTCAATTGATATGGTCATTAGTTCATTCACAGGATCAGGCAGAAGGCGACTTCTTTCAGAACACAAAATTCTTTTCCATGATGAAAAAGAACGCTCCACTGTAGCTGTTGTGACTGGGAGTAGCAAGAGATGAATTCCTACTTCTTTCATCCCAGGAAACAGAGCACAAAGATCGGGTCGAGCCACGAGTGATGATAAAAAAGAAGTTGTAGTCAAATCTTCATTCCTTCGTCGTATGATATTCCACTCTGTGTTCAACTTCTCTATTCTGTCCTGAGCACATGGCAGCCCCGTTGCTGGTAGTGCCTCACTCCACTCAACTGTTTGTGTTTTATAGGACAGGGATCTGTAAAAGCTACGTAGAGGTTGAGTAGAATCTAGAAGTCGCTGTTGTAGATTTTTAAGAATCAAGTCTGTGTACTTTTTCAGTTGCCTTAACAAACACTTCTTGTCCTCCTCACTTAAGGATTCAATATAAATGCCTTCATTAGTCAACTTCTGGACTGAAGTCTTTGCTTCTTCCAGTACTTTTTCAATGGATAGCTCTCTGATTGCAAATTTTCTGAGCGTGGTGAGAGAGTTCTTCACTTTTTCAACTGTTGAGTCTTTCACTGTTGCACCACATCCTTCTAGCCAGTCAGTTGAGTTTCTTGCAGAAAGATAGTGAGCATTTGCTGGTCTTGTTCAGAACCAGTGTTCAACTTCAGGATGAACAAATGACAATGCACTTACCACACACGACAAACTGTAGGCCAATGTTATCTCTTGCTTAAATAGATAACAGCCATCCTGGCTGGGATGATTTAGTTGGGAATTGGTCCTGCTTTGAGCAGGGGGTTGGACTAGATGACCTCTTGAGGTCCCTTCCAACCCTGATATTCTATGATTCTATTCTATGATGCCACAGCCTCATTAACGCTCACTGGCGTTGTCCTTGGTCAGTGGAGATCAGGATTCAGAGGTGCTTTCACATGAGATCACCTCCCAGGTTGGGGCAAGAAGGCACCTTGCTCGTTCCTCCAGCTGCTCACTGTTTGTTCTGGCCACTGTTGTTCATTGTGCCACCGTTCACTCCATCGCTCTGTTGCCAATGACCCTGCGCTGTCACCTTCTGCTGCCACCTGCCACTGTGACCTCTGTGAGTTGGTCTCTTGAGGTTCCACCAGCTCTGTGATTTCAGCTGAGCTCTCAGTGGGGGAATCTCACTGCTAGTGCAGACTGGGCTGTCTCTTCCACAGAAACACTGTCCCATAGTAGGTCTAAGGACTTAGACCTGATTATCCGTGATTTCAGTTACAAAAGACTATCTATGGAGCTTAATCAGCTCTGTCTTTAAACAGTGGAGAGGGTCTAATAGTACTTGTGACTCAGGCAGACCCTCAAGCAAAACACCTGTCCCCACCCTCTCTCTTCATGTCCTTAATCAGCACAGGCTAAGGACAGTTCTACTGCCCTTTACTCATACAATAAGAATAACATTTCATTAACACCCGCATTCAAATGATTTGTAACCCAACCCAGGCCAAAATCTATCCCTTGGGCAGCACAGCTCTGTTTGCTGGACGCCTGGGTAGATTAGGTGTGACTGTAAATACAATGACAGGTTTCAGAGTAACAGCCGTGTTAGTCTGTATCCGCAAAAAGAAGAACAGGAGTACTTGTGGCACCTTAGAGACTAACAAATTTATTAGAGCATAAGCTTCCGTGGACTACAGCCCACTTCTTTGGATGCAATCTGGCCCTGAAGCCTTTTCCCCCAGCCTCAGCTCATCACTAGCTGTCAGGGAGAGCTCATTTAGAGTTTGCTTACTAATCATCATTTGAAATGATTGGGTTGGCCAACAGCACCGGAATGAATGTCATAAAAAACAAGAGCTGTGTAAAGAAGCTAGTCTATGTTCGTACTTTTCAAATCTATGATACTTTTTCAAATACACGTATTTTATCATACACTATATATGCTTTTAAAGTGTGTATTAATGTTTCAATTTCAATTCAAATTTCCAAACAATCACTAAATTGGCAACACTGCATGTAACTAGTTCACAAAACTGGGGTGGGGGGTTGGGGAAATTCAGGGGGGGTGTAGGGAAATCCCTGCCTAAGCATCATCTTCAACTCTGCAGAGCATCACATCCAGCCTGGGCCCTACCAAATTCATGGTCCCTTTTGGTCAATTTCACGGTGTTGTAACTGTAGGGATCCTGACCCAAAATGGGGTTGTGGGATGGTTGACAGGTTATTGTAGGGAGGTCACCCTTACTTCTGCGCTGCTGCTGGTGGTGACGCTGCCTTCCGAGCTTAGCGGCTGCAGAGCGGCAGCTGTCGTGAATTTGGTAGGGCCTATAGAATAACACCCAGCCTTTCCTCCCCATCAATACAGCTGCAACTCTCTGCCAGGCTCTCCTCACTCATGCTGAGCAAATCATTAATTTTTTTGGTTCAGTGGCTGATCTGAAAAAAGAGAGAAAAAATGAGGAGCTTAGTTAAACAGAAAATAAAGGGTACAGCGCCAAAAGTGAAATCTCTGCAAGCTGCATGGAAACTTTTTAAAGACACCATAAAAGAGGCTCAACTTAAATGTATCCCCCAAATTAAAAACATAGTAAGAGAACCAAAAAAGAGCCACCGTGGCTAAACAACAAAGTCAAAGAAGCAGTGAGAGGAAAAAAGGCATCCTTTAAAAGTGGAAGTTAAATCCTAGTGAGGAAAATAGAAAGGAGCATAAACGTTGGCAAATGAAGTGTAAAAATACAATTAGGAAGGCCAAAAAGGAATTTGAGGAACAGTTAGCCAAAGACTCATAAAGTAATATCAAATTTTTTTTAAGTACATGAGAAACAGGAAGCCTGCTAAACAACCAGTGGGGCCACTAGATGATCGAGGTGCTAAAGAAGCACTCAAGGAGAATAAGACCATTGCGGAGAAACTAAATGAATTCTTTGCATCGGTCTTCATGGCTGAGGATGTGAGGGAGATTCCCAAACCTGAGCCATTCTTTTTAGGTGACAGATCTGAGGAACTGTCCCAGATTGTGGTATCATTAGAGGAGGTTTGGGAACAAATTGATAAATTAAACAGCAATAAGTCACCAGGACCAGATGAACAACGAGGAGTCCGGTGGCACCTTAAAGACTAACAGATTTATTTGGGCATAAGCTTTCGTGGGTAAAAGTCTTACTTTTTTCAGAAGTGGTTTTTTACCCATGAAAGCTTATGCCCAAATAAATCTGTTAGTCTTTAAGGTGCCATTGGACTCCTTGTTGTTTCTGTGGATACAGACTAACACGGCTACCCCCTGATACAGGACCTGATGGTATTCACCCAGAAGTTCTGAAGGAACTCAAATGTGAAATTGCAGAACTACTAACTGTAGTCTGTAACCTATCATTTAAATCAGCTTCTGTACCAGATGACTGGAGGATAGCTAATGTGATGCCAATTTTTAAAAAGGGCTCCAGAGGTGATCCCGGCAATTACAGGCCTGTAAGCCTGACTTCAGTACCGGGCAAACTGGTTGAAACTATAATAAAGAACAATATTGTCAGACATATAGATGAACATAATTTGTTGAGGAAGAATCAACATGGTTTTAGTAAAGGGAAATCATGCCTCACCAATCTACTAGAATTCTATGAGGGGGTCAACAAGCATGTGGACCAAAGGGATCCAGTGGATATCGGTTTTAGAGTAGCAGCCATGTTAGTCTATATCCGCAAAAAGAACAGTAGTACTTGTAGCACCTTAGAGACTAACAAATTTATTTGAACATAAGCTTTCGTGGGCTACAGCCCACTTCTTCGGATGCATAGAATGGAACATATAGTAAGGAGATACATATACACGTACAGAGAACATGAAAAGGTGGGAGTTGCCCTACCAACTCTAAGAGGCTAATTAATTAAGATGAGCTATTATCAGCAGGAGAAAAAAAAATGTGTAGTGACAATGACAAGAAGATGTGAGGATACTTAACATGGGGAAATAGATTCAATGTGTGTAATGGCTCAGCCATTCCCAGTCTCTATTCAAGCCTAAATTGATGGTATCTAGTTTGCATATTAATTCAAGTTCAGTTTTTTTGCTTCGGCAGTTAGGTCGGCAGTCTGAGCGGCTTTTTTTTTTTGCTTGGGGTGGCAAACGTGGTAGAGCCGGCCCTCTATATATCTCCTTACTATATGTTCCATTCTGTGCATCCAATGAAGTGGGCTGTAGCCCACGAAAGCTTATGCTCAAATAAATTTGTTAGTCTCTAAGGTGCCACAAGTACTCCTGTTCTTTTTAGTGGATATAGTGTAGTTCGATTTTCAGAAAGCCTTTGACAAGGTCCCTCCCCAAAGGCTCTTACGCAAAGTAAGCTGCTGCTCTCATGGTTTGGTAACTGGTTAAAAGATAGGAAACAAAGGGTAGGAATAAATGGTCAGTTTTCAGAATGGAGAGAGGTAAATAGTGGTGTTCCCCAAGGGATCTGTTCTGGGACCAGTCCTATTCAACATATTCATAAATGATCTGGATAAAGGGGTAAACAGTGAGGTGGCAAAATTTGCAGATGATACAAAATTACTAAAGATAGTTAAGAAAGACCCAGGCATACTGCAAAGAGCTACAAAAGGATCTCTCAAAACTGGCTGACTGGGCAACAAAATGGCAGATGAAATTTAATGTTGATAAATGCAAAGTAATGCACATTGGAAAGCATAATCCCAACTATATATATAAAATGATGGGGTCTAAATTAGCTGTTACCACTAAAGAAAGAGATCTTGGAATCATTGTGGATAGTTCTCTGAAAACATCCACTCAATGTGCAGCGGCAGTCAAAAAAGCAAACAGAATGCTGGGAATCATTAAGAAAGGGATAGATAATAAGACAGAAAATATCATATTGCCTCTATATAAATCCATGGTACACCCACATCTTGAATACTGTGTGCAGATGTGGTCGCCCCATCTCAAAAAA
>NC_048321.1:11178702-11259207 GCF_013100865.1 Trachemys scripta elegans
AAAGCTTATTCCCAAATAAGTTTGTTAGTCTCTAAGGTGCCGTTGTTTTTACCCTAGGTCAGTTGCACTGGTATCTTAACCCAAAGACAACTCTTGTAACCAATCCTGTAACAACCTAACTAAAGGTTTGCTAACTAGGAAAAAGAAATGAGTGTTATTGACAAGGTTAAAGCAGGTGAACATACACAAAGGGCAATAGATGTGTCGTTAATAAGCAAACTTGTACGTCCTTAATGGCTAACCAAGCCAAGCAGCTTGGGGGATCTCTTACTTATGTTTAGGAATCTTTGCCCCTCAGACTCCAGACAGCATAAAGACACCAATTTCTCCTAAACAGGCATTTGTACTCCCTTCCCCCCACATGACGTGGGCTTGCACATGTCCCCTCTTCAGAGGTGTGGGGGAAGCAAAATCAACAAAGGCTTCTATCCACAGCGGTTTGTCTGGTGTCTGTACACCTTGTGGTGGTGGGGAGGAGAGAACCCTGCTTGTGGTAAACTAGCATTTTGCACTTCATATTGCTTCTCTCCTGACTGGGGGGGATCTACAGACTCAGCAAATGATTTTAGTTACAGAGCAAACATTAGAACATCACCTTCGGGCATGGGAGACAGATATTCTAAGTAGGATTAAAACATGCAGCATCCTACAAGCATTCCATAAAGTCTGGACACATTTTTATGACTCTGCTATCGATGGTAATAACACTAACACACAGGCGAGTTTCCCGCTATGCATTTGTCGGCGTTCAGGGAGGCCTAGGGGCCTGGGCATGAGCTGTGAAAGAGATAGGCGCAGCAAGGGGCAAGCTGATGTGCTTTGGGGAAGCATATGCAGAAGTATCACATCACGGAACAGAGAGGTGATTGTGTGTTTCTCGGTTCAGTGTTGGATAATTCAGTACAGGAGAGTTTACAAACTGAAGGGAATTCATGGACAAGCAGCACAAATTATCTAGGGGCCAGAAAAACTCATTTGTCAGGAGAGGTTAAAAGCGCTAAACATTTCAGGCCCGAGTTTCATTTTCACAAAGGCCCCTTTATATCACGCTGGCCGTGTTAAAGGGGCTGTAAGTAGATGTAAATTACAGATGGTCCCACTTTAAGGCTGTTTTATGCTGGCAGAGGGGTGTAAAGGGGCCTTAGGGTAAATGAGAATCAGGCCCATCGCTGTGCGCTATCCATGGATAGGGCTCTGGAGTGGGAGCGAGCGAGAGCAGATCTTCATCTGGGGTAAACTGACATAGCTCCATTGCCTGCAATGGAGATGCGTTTTCTGATTGACACCAGCTGCGGATCTGCCTCCCCTCCCCCTTCCAGGTTCCGTTCCCAGCTCCACAACGATGCATAGTGTCAGTCACTTCCCTGCTCCGTGCCTCAGTTTCCCCACCTGTAAAATGAGGATAATGATGATCAATGGATGAAAAGCCCTCTACGAAAAACGGGTTCTTATTTATTACAATATTCAGTTTTTTAAAGAGTAACCCTAAGTTTTGGTGTCATACTGAGCATGGGACAATACTTATTCTAGCGTCTTCCTTTTGATCGTTCTCATGTAATTCAACCTTGTCCTTGTGGCTATTTATGTAAAAGTGTGTGGGGAAGAGAGGGCAGGGTGTGTGTGTTAACTAGGGCTGCCAATAGGATTGTCCTGGAGAGTCTCCAGGAATTCAAGATTAATCTTTAATTAAAGATTGTCATGTGCTGAAACCTTCAGAAAAATGTCCAACCCCAGGAATACCTCCAACCCCAATGGCAACCCTAGTGTAAAGCTAACACGGACTGCTCTGCTTTGGAGAATGCGTCTCGGGGAGAGACTGACCTGTGAGTTAAATGCGCTGAGCGGAAGATACACAGAGGCGTTAGCACAGACCACAGTGTTATTCTAAGCCAGGCCGGCTCGAGGCAGCAGCTAAGTGTGTGATTCACTGTACAGTGGCCAGCCCTGGGTCCTGTGGGCTGAAGTGAGACCTCACTTCTACGTAGGCCCCGTGCTAGGCTGCTGTCCGGGAGTCAGTTTTACTGAAAGGCTGAGTCCTCTACGCCACTGAGCCACCACGAGGCTGCTGGAAACGGGCAGCTGAGGGTTCTCCCTGTTTCAGGGGAAGTCTTGGGTAGGGAGTGTGTCAGGGAGGACCGGGGAGGGGGCATGCCAGGTTCAGGAGGGGGTGGGGCAGAGCCCACAAAGCTCCGACAGATGCTTGGTGGCACAGGGTAAGTTAGAGCAGCCTTGAAGCTGATCTAAGTTACGCCACAGACCATTCCAGTCTCTGGGATGCCCAAGATAAGCAGAGTGGAAAGGTCCCATGTACCCCCCCGCCCCCAGTGCTGAGCCAAATAGAAATTGAGCACAACTGAGAACTGAGCCCTGAACATCAGAATCTTATTTATACTCTCAGGCCGCGTAAAGGGGCCTCGGTGGGTGACCAGACAGCAAATGTGAAAAATCGTGATGGGAGTAGGGGTAATGGGAGCCTATATAAGAAAAAGACCCAAAAATTGGGACTGTCCCTATAAAATCGGTGTGAATGACACTCAGGCCCTCTATCTCCTGCTGTGGCTGCCTGCGTCCCAGGGAGTGGGTGTGGGAGGAAAGCGTCTGTAACAACAGCGCTGTCCTCGTACCGGGCACCAGGGGCAGCTCTATGTTTTTTGCCACCCCAAGCGCGGCAGTCAGGCGGCCTTCGGCGGCATGCTTGCGGGCAGTCCATTGGTCACGTGGATTCGGCGACATTTCTGCGGGTGATCTGCTGGTCCCGCACGTTTGGCGTACCCGCTGCCGAAGCCGCGGGACCGGTGGACCTCCCGCAGGCATGCCGCCGAAGGCTGCCTGAATGCCGCCCTCACGGCGACCGGCAGGCTGCCCCCCGCAGCTTGCCACACCAGGCACGCGCTTGCTGCGCTGGGGCCTGGAGCTGCCCCTGCCGGGCACAGCAGCTTCTGCCCTGCACCTTGGTGGGTGCTGCTGGAAGTGGGAGGCTGGGCTAGATGGACCAATGATCTGATCGAGTGTGGAAGCTCCGGTCCCAGCAATCCTGCTTCCCCCCCCCACACACACACTCCTTCTCTACGTGCAGCATCTGTGATGGGAAAGAGGGAAGCTGTTTAACAGCCCCATTTGCACAGACCTGTCCTTCCTCTGAGGGTCCCCAGAGCAGCTTATCTGCGCTGCTGGCTCGGAGACAATGGCACCTACTTAACCACACACAGGAAAAGGCAGATGAGCAGAAAATGCTCTCGCTCTTGGGGGTTATTTTTCAAGAGCTTTTTAGCTTGACGCTTTGCAGGAGCTGCTAGCGCCCAGGGGCTGCTCCGGGGCGGGTGTGAAAAGAGAGCGTGGGGCTCCGTGCAGCTTCTGGAGAAAGGGGTCCAAGGTACAGTCCGTAAGACCATCCCACTTGGCACTGTCTTGTAAATGAATGAAAGCTCATTTCCCAACTTAGCTGACAGACTGAAGAAAGAATCTGGGGCCTGGATGAGCCAGGGAGACTGAACATCTAGCCAGGAGTATCAGTGATGATATTCTGGTAGTCCCTAGGAGCCATCATGTGTGGCTGAGTGGTTAGAGCACTGGGATGGTTTTCAGCAGAGCTGAGTGCTTGTTCCTAGCTCTCCTGCTGAGTGAGCTTGGACAAGCCACTTCCCGTCTCTGTGCCTCAGTTTCCCCAGCTGTAAAATGGGACTAATGAAACTGACCCCCTTTGGAAAGCATGTTGAGATGTACCGATAAGAGCCAGGGGTTATTAACATGTGGGATGCTGCAGGTACACAGTCTCTGCCCCATAGACCTGACACTTTAAAGAGACAAGACAGAGATTGGAAGGAAAGGGCATCTTATGAGTAGCCCCACTTTCAGGAGGGAAATTGAAGCACAGAGTCGGGGTGAAGCAACTTGCCCAAGGTCAGCCCTGGAATCTGTGGCAGAGCTGGCAACACTGAACCCAGGTGTCCCCAGGCCTGGCTCAGTGCCTTAGCCACAAGCCTAATTCACCGCTCCAAGAAGTGTGAGACAGTGGAATGGATGGGGCTGAGGATCAGCCTCCCCAGGGACGTGGTGGAAACCCCTTTCCCCGCTACAGTGAAAAGTGGGGTGGAGCAAGGATCGAACTGGCCACGGGGGCTGACCCCACCCTGGTGCAGGTCAGTGCTGATGCACACAGCCTGGGGTGTAGCCGCTCTGTGGTGGAATAGAGGACTCCAGGCTGATCAGTTCAGTACCTTTCACCAGCACTAAATTCACGCACCCCTAAGCCAGGCCAGGAAATGATCCTGTTTTATCCCACGTTTCCCTGACAAACGCGGGACCCAATTAACCCTTCACTCACCTGTTCTGTGTACTTTTGAACCCCCAGGTTGTAAAGAAATGGAAGTGGCCGGAATTGCAGAGGAATCCGTCCAGTTACTGCCAGCGAAATTGCCGGAGCCTTGGGCAGAAATGACCTGGAAGGTTACACTAGACTCAGCACAGACGTATCGGATTGTAACATTTAATAAAACGGATCCCCCTAACCTTGGGTCATCCCCACATTTTATCAACAGAGTCACTTTCCACCCTGAGAATCTCTCACTGCAGATTGATCCCGTTAAGAAGTCAGACAGTGGCTTCTATACCTTCATAATTGACATTGGAGGAGGCCGTGAAAACATCACAAAGTTCCGTGTCTCTGTGTTTGGTGAGTAGCAAAGATCACGTTTTTCCCTAGTGTGTGTCACTGACGGCAGCCGCCTTCCTCAGCATCTCTCACCAGGGTCTCTCCTTTCAGAGCGAGTCCGGCAGCCAAACCTCATGGTGCTCTCTGCCCACGCGGAGCTCGGCCAGTGCAACGTTACCCTGTCCTGCTCGGTGCCTGGCACTGACAGAGTCACCTACGGCTGGTCCCAAGACACGTCCCAGATCCCGTCTGACCGGGACCATCAGCTCCATGGGAACCAATCCCTGCTGCACGTAGTGATTAATGCAAACAGCAGTGACGTCTTCTACCGATGTAACGCCAGTAACCGAGCCAGCTGGGCCGCAGCCACTGTAGATGTCAAATCATTGTGTGACTCCCTAGCCACAGGTAAATAGTCCTCAGCAGAATAAATGTGTGGATTTATTGTGTTCTGCAATTTACATTTGCAATGCATGGGCCTCTGGGTCTGGAACAGCCAGAGCTCTGGTGGCTAGTCACATAGGTTTCAGTGATACTGGTGTATTTCCACTAGTACGGATCTTGCTCTCTTTGACTAATAGCTCTTAAATAGCATCTTTTAGCTGGAAATCTCCAAGTCCTTGACAAAAGAGGGCAGTATCATCACCCTCATCTTACAAATGGGGAAACTGAGGCACAACACAGTGATGTAACTTGCCCACCGTCACACGGGGCAGAGGCAGCTGGAAGGGAGGTAGGGATTGTGGGATAGGTAGAGCTCTTTGGGAAACATTTCTCCCCCCTCCCCGAATACGGAGAAAATTTACACAAAATAACAAAATTGTTTCAATGTAAATTTTCCACACATTTAGACTTTTCATCAATAAACCAAAACCCGAACATTTTTGGCCAGAGCCCATATTTTTTTATTTTGGGGGTTTTTTTCCACACAAAACTCAAAATTTTCCACCGGAAGCAGATGCTCTTCATGAAAATATTTTATTTAACCAAAAAAAAAAAAAAAACCCACAACAATTTTTGGTCAAAATACATGTGAAGGAAAATTTTGGACCAGCCCTTTAGCCAGGATTGGGATTTTCAAAGGAGCTTGTGTAAATCTAGCTCCCAAACCCCAGCACAGAGGACCCTGCCAGTGAAACAGTTTAGAACAGGGTAAAGCTCGTCTGCAAAGGCAACAGGTTTTTGGGGCTGGTCCAAGCCCATGGAGTTCCTCCTGCGGGATTTAAGAACCACCACAAACTTCACGCTACCTTCTGCTCCCAGTGCAGGGGACATGTGGTCTGCACATGTTTGCAAGTAAAACCCCTGGCTAGGGAGTCGTACTGCTGAAAAGAATCTGGGGGTTACAATGGATCACAAATTGAATATGAGTCAACAACGTGATGCAGTTACCAAAAGGACTAATGTCATTCTGGGGTGTGTTAACAGGAGTGTCGTGTGTAAGACAGCAGAGGTCACTGTCCCGTTCTACTGGTCACTGGTGAGGCCTCAGTTGGAGTCCTGTGTACAGGTCTGGGTGCCGCATTTTAAGAAAGATGGAGCCAAACTGCAGAGAGTTCCGAGGAGAGCAACAAAAATGACAAACGTTTAAAAAATCCTGACCTGTGAGGAAGGATTAAAAAGCACTGAGCTTGTTTAGTCTTGAGAAAAGATGGGGGGACCTGACAGCAGTCTTTAAATATGTGAAGGGCTGTTATAAAGAGGACTGTGATCAATTGTTCTCCATGTCCATTGAAGGTAGGGCAAGAAGCAGTGGGCTTAATCTGCAGCTAGGGAGGTTTAGGTTAGATATTAGGAGAAACTTTCTAGCTCTAAGGGTCAGGGCCGTCCCTAGACATTGTGGTGTCCTACGCAGCACCCCATGGGGGAGGGGGCTGCACCCAAGGTCTGTGGGGGCAGGAGCAGGTTTGGGGCTTGCGGGGAAACCATCCCCCAGCACAAGCCGGCAGAGCGGAGTGGGTTGGGGCCAGGTCGCTCCCCTTCCTTCCGCCCGGTGATTGCAAGGCGGGCCCAACCCTGCACTCACAGGGCAGCAGGAAGAGGAGCGACCTGGCCCCAGCCCGCTCCGCTGGCTCCCAGCCTTGGGACTTGGGGGACAGGAGGAAACCGCCCCCCAGCATTCACCGGTGGTGCGGCTGTAAGCCAGCGGAATGGAGTGAGTTGGGGCCGGGTCGCTCCACTTCCCGCTACCCCGTGAGTGTGGGGTCGGGCCCGACACCTGCTGCAGTCCCCTGGAAGGAGTGGAGTGGGGGCAGGACTGGAGTGGAGGAGGGGTGGGAAGAGGGCAGAGCAGGGACAGGGCTTTGGTGAAGAGGTGGGGCGGGGGCGGAGCAGGAGTGGGGGCAGCTTTCGGGCTGGTTGCTGGAGCAGCACGCATCTGCGTAGGGCACCAGGAAATTTGGGGCACCAAATTACCTGGTGCCCTATGCAGATGCGCAGTTTGCATATGGGTAAGGATGGCCCTGCTAAGGGTAGTTAAGCTCTGGAACAGGCTGTGACGGGTTGGATCACAGAACCCCCCTTGGGAGCTGCCACCTGATGTGCCAAGACTACTTCTGCCCTTGCTTTCCCTCTGCCAGCCTGGGAATCCAGCACCCTGTCTTGCTGAGCCAGACACACCCGTCTGCTCGAACACAGTCCGAGGGTCTGAACCAAGTGCCCAAAAGCTGCAGACTTAAATGAAAACAGCTCACAGAAGTGTGCTTGTCTTTAACACTCAGATAGATGCCCAACTCCCACTGGGGTCTAAGCTCAAATAAATCTGTTTTACCCTGTATAAAGCTGATGCAGGGTAAACTCATAAATTGTTCGCCCTCTATAACACTGATAGAGAGACAAGCACAGTTGTTTGTCCCCCCAGGTATTAACACATACTCTGAGTTAATTAATAAGTAAAAAGTGATTTTATTAAATACAGACAGTAGGATTTAAGTAGTTCCAAGTAGTAACAGACAGAAAAAAGTAAGTCACCATGCAAAATAAAATAAAAGACGCAAATTTATGTCTAATCAAACTGAATACAGATAAGATCCTCACCAGTTCCAGAATGCTCCCTTTTACAGACTAATCTCCTTTTAGCCTGGGTCCAGCAATCACTCACACCCCTTGCAGTCTCTGTCCTTTGTTCCAGTTTATTTCAGTATCCTGGGGGGTGGAGAGGCTCTCTCTTCAGCCAGCTGAAGACAAAATGGAGGGGTCTCCCACGGGCTTAATAGACTTTCTTTTTGTGAGTGGAGACCCCCTCCCCTCTCCTATGCAAAGTCCAGCTCCAACATGGAGTTCTGGAGTCACCTAGGCAAGTCACATGTCCATGCATGACTCAGTTCCTTACCAGCCAAGCCACAGTCCTGGGAAAGCCCAGATGTGTACTGGTGTCTCCAAGTTCATTGTTGGCTTAAGTGTTTCCGGATTGGCCACTTACTGAGAATTGTCTTTTCTCAGGAACTGACCAACTGCTTCACTACAGCCTACTTAGAATCAAACAACTATGTAGCCAATAGTCATAACTTCGAATACAAAAATGATACATGCATACAAATAGGATTAATAGAGTAAATAGATCATAACCTTCACAGAGATATGTTACATGGCATATGTAGTATAAAACACATTCTAGCTATGTTATATATATGCATTCTTATGCATATTTCCATAAAGCCTTATGGGAGGTACCGTCACACAGGCTTCCGGGGAAATTGTGAAATCCCCATCACTGGAGGTTTTTCAGAACAGGCCGGACAAACCCCTGTCAGGGCTGGTCTGGGTTTATTTGGTCCTGCCTCAGCACAGGGGGCTGGACTTTCTGACCTCTCGAGGTCCCTTCCTGCCTGACATTGCTGGGGTTCTAGGATTCAAATAGCTCATCCCAGTAAAGGGATAGGCAGGGTTACACCTGCCATTTCAGATGTCAGTGCTCCCAGTCCCTGCTAAGGAGGGTTGAGCTGGTTCAGTCAGAGGATGGGAGACCTCGGGAAAACCAGTGGTGCTGTTCAAGGAAATAGACCTGCTGTTATTCCTCTTGATTATAAGCTCTTCAGGAAGTGTCTCTTTGCTATAATTATGATTGCGGTAGTACCTACAAAGCCCCAGTGGAACAAAACAAAACAAAATTGAAATTTCCCTCCCAAATGAAATTAAAATTCAAAAAGTTGCATTTTAGGTTGATCAAAACATTTCATTTGAATCAGATGAGAACATTGTGTTCCTATTTGACTGTTTCAACTTAAAAAAAATAAAAATAGGAGAAATTTGTTTCAGAATGAAAAGCAAAACGTTTCATTCGGAAAATGGTATGTTTTGACATCAGAGGAAAAATGAAGCATTTTGATAAAATTTCACTAAATCTATGTTGTTGTTTTTCTTCAAAAAAATGCCATTTTTGGTCAAATATTTTCAATAAAACATTTGTGACCCACTCTAGTTGCAAGTATTGTAGTGGGTGATGTCCCTATAGAACAAGCAGTGAGGAAAAGAGACCTGATTGGCCACCCAAACTGGAAATCATCCAGAGAAAAGGGGAGGGACTTTCTTTCTCTGCAATGGACTCTGGGTAGAAAAACCCTTTATAAAACTCCTGACTCCCTCTAAGCAAGAGAGTGAGAGTTGCAGGGCTGATGAGGAAACATCACCTTATCTTGAGGAACCTGGCCCGTGTAAGACATAGTAGAGAATATTTGGGGTGAGTAAACAGACTGATGTCAAAAAGTCTATTTTGTTTTTTTATTTTAAATTTTTGGTGGTTTTTTGTTTGTTTTATTTTTTGCTAAAAGTCTCTGAATTGGGCCCCGGTGATTAGCTTGGACAGCCTTGCTGCTGCACTTGGCCAGTAGCTTTCTAAGGATCTGAGTGGTATGTGTTATGAGCACATCTGTAGGAGGTGTTACAGATGGTTATATGCCATAGGCTCTTGTGATTTTGTTGCAAATCTTATGACCTTAATCATTTTCATTAAAGCCCCAACTCCTGGAGTCAGGTGACAAGGTGAGACCCTCAGCTTACTTAAACCCATTGATGGCTAGAATTTTTTTTTTTTGAGACAAACCTGAAAATATGACCCAAGTGAACTCTAAAGGATTGGAAACCAGAGAGCAAATAAAGGGGGGGGAAAAAAAAAAAAAAAACACACACCTGGATTTTGTAATCCAAACTCACAATTTTATTGAATACCAGCAGTTGGCAATATTTCTCAGCAGTCTGTTGGCCTTTATAACAATTGATCTACCATTTACTAAATCATCTACTGCCCATTAACTAACCCATCATAAACATGCTATAAAGTAGGGTGCAGAATAAGAGTCAGGAAAGGCTCTGGCATTCTGCTGTGTAACGAGAGCTCGGCTTTTCACCTTTCTCTCTTACAGACTTTTTTCAGAAAGTCCCACTGTGGGCAATTGTTGCTGCAGGGCTGGGGCTGCTGCTTCTGCTCACGGCGCTCACCCTCATCTTCCTCTGCAAGCATCGGAAGAAGCGACGTAAGTGGTTAAAAGGAAGCTCATCCAGTAGAGGAATGTTACCTTCAGGTCATGAAAGCGACTAAGATGAGAGCCACATACGGATGGCGGAGAGCTGTCTATACACGGTCAGTCCTCCCTGCTGACACCTGTTACAGCGGAGGTCAGGCTAGATGGTCACACTGGTCCTCTGACTCCATTCTGGACTGAAAATCTGACTCAGACATGAAAAATTGGCCCTGTAAATCCATAGTAACCCCCTGAAACTGCCTCTTGTCTGTTGATTTTTAAATGCTTGTCCTGATTTACTGCACTGCAGCCTGGAACTTGACCCTGGGGTAGGAGGCCAAGAGTCTTAGAGGAAATGCTAAGATCACTGGGACCAGGGTGGGTGGCTCTGGGAAACATCAGGGCTGAGGGTGATCTGTTAGTGGCAAGCTGCCCACACCCTGTGCAATGCTGAGCAGAGAGTTTTGCCTGGGGTAACTTTCATCCTGTGAGACTGGGATGCGATGGGGTCTCTTACACAAGTTGCTTTGTTCTGCCTCTTCAAAGGCTCCTGCAAAGACGGTGACTCGCCCATCACCATCTACGAGGAAGTGGAGGATGCCCGCCCCAGAAGAAACGCTGTGAGTCCCGAGGGAATCCCTTTGTTTTCCCCCTTTGTAGGCAAGGCCAGAGCAGTATTGTTACAGCTTACTCAGCTTAAAGATGGCAAAGGCTGAAATCTTTCGCAGATAGTGAGTCTCATGGAATGCCACTGTGCTTTGGCAGAAGGAACGGATATCACTGACAGCCTTCCCACCCAGATCAGCTAGAAAACCGTCCCTAGGAACATGGGGATTGCCAGACTGGATCAGACCCAGGTCCCTCTGGTCCAGTATCACGTCTGTGATAGTGGTCAGCACCAGATGCCTCTGGAAGTGGGAAGAACCCTTCTCTAGGCAGGTGTGGGATAACCTGCTATCAAGGAAGGCCTCATTTTCATCCCTAATAATCTGAGATTGGTTTAAGCCCTGAAGAGTGAGGTCTTTATCCCTTCCAAAATTCTGTTTGCATTAATTGTTATAACTCTGAATATCCTTTTTCTCCATATAAATGTCTCCCATCTCTCTTCGACTCTTAGTCACTTCTTGGCCTCAATGACATCCTGTGGGAGTGAGTTCCACAGGCTAATTATGCATTAATTGAAAAACTAGTTCCTTTTATTTGCTTTGAATGTGTCACCTTTTACTTTCATTGAGTGTCCCTGTCTCAACACAAGCACAAGGGGAGAACAGAGACTTTTTCACTAACGCCCTAGAAAGCCCCATGTAATAATACATGTGGCGGGTTGGACCCCCCCATCTGGGATGCCACCTGATGTACTGGGATTTCACTGAGCCCGCCTGCTCCACTAGCCTGGGCTCCATCTCTCTGTTTTGCTGAATTAGGCTCTCTGGTCTCTGGCAGCATGCACACAGGTAGGGACGCACTATTTGTAGAATATCACAGTCTGCAAACAGCTCTCTATGGGAAGACTCAGTTAGGAAATTGCCCAGCACTCAAGTGCAGCTCCCCTCTGGAAAGTACACCCAAAATAATATTGTCTTGCGCCGTAGAGAAATCTATACAATATAAACTCATCAATTCACCCCATCCCTCAATGTGGAGGAAGATATGCACAACTTCCCTCCCCCCAGATATGAATTGCACAAACTGGGTTTTGGAATAAACTAAAACAAGTTTATTAACTATAAAAGGTACATTGTACGTGATTATAAGAGATGGCAAACGGAACAAAGCAGATTACTGAGCAAATAAAACAAAACATGCAAACTAAGCTTAAGATCGTAAAAAGACAGGTTTCAAGAAGTAATTTCTCACCCTAAATGTTTTAGGCAAGTTGCAGAGTTCCTGGAGTTTAGAGTTCCAGTTATTTCTCTTTACAGACTGGACCCCAGTCTCAGTCTGGACTCAGCCCTTGCCTTTCCCTCAGCTCAGTTCCTTTGTCTCTTCAGATACTTTCAGCTGTCTTTCTTCTTGGGCAGGAAGGCAATGGAGAAGAGTCCTGTTTGCCTTACTCCCCAGCCTTAAATAGAATTGACGTAAGGCGGGAAGCCTTTGTTTCCAGTGGAAAAGTACCAGCTGTGTCCAAGGTGGCACTTTTTACCAGGTGACATTATCACCTGATCTTGCAGTGTCAAAGCAACCATGAAACCAGGTTTATCTGCAATGTCCACAGGAAGGAACTCCGGGAAGATGGGGATCCACATCTTCGACGATTCATTGTCTTTTTTCCTAATGGCCCATTAAGGCTGATTGCTTATTGTCTGGTGGGCGTTTCCAAGTATAATCATAGTTGTAATTGTTACATAGTTAATATTCCTAACTCCAGATACAGAAATGATACATGCATACACATTGGATAATCACATACAGTAAATTATAACTTTTCCAATGATATCTTACATGTGCCGTCTTGCATAAAATATATCTTAATTATGCCATATTCATATCATAAGTATATTTCTATAAATAATATGGAGCATCACGTCACAATGCATAACTTAGCACTTCTGTTGCTGCCTTTTACCTGTGGATTACAAAGCACTTTATGAAGTCAGGTGAACATCATTACCCCCATTTTATGGATGGGGACATTGAGGCACAGAGTGGGGGAAATGACTTGTTCAGGGTCAAAGATGACTGTGAAACCTGGGTCTCCTGATTCCCACTCCAGTGCCATTTCCCCAGGGCTGTGTATCCAGTCGGGGTGACTAAATTCCCCCTGAAGTTTTGAATGCCATAGGCATTCTTTACTTCCCATCCAAATATTTGTGTTGTGTTGCTGCATAGCTGTTAAGCAGCTGCTGCGCTCCACCCCAGAGGTGGCTGCCTTGCAGGGGTGGGGGAAGTAAATCCTGTGTATAGTGTAAACATTGCTTTGCAGTCCTGCAGGATAGAAGTGCTATAGAAATACGCTTGTTGTAAGATATGAAATAAGAAATATATTTTCCAGACAGGTGAATGGAATGTCTATCAACATGCAGGATTCATTCATAACCACCTGCTGCCACCTTCTGGCCAGTTTAGAGCGTAGCTGCTCCCTTTCTGATTTCTGATCCTCTGCTGCCCCCTGGAACTCATTTCATCTCGCTTTTCGGAGCTGCCGCAGTCTTAAAATACTTTCCCTGTATTCCTCTCGTCTTTCTTGTTTTGTTATGTTTCCCTTCTCTGTTTCTTGGATAAGCGGAGCTAATGTCAGATGAGCAATGGGTTTTTCTTAGTAAAAGTACAGATATTTAATGTATAAAAGCAACATAAAAATCAGAGGTAACACTGTTGGCTAATGTGTATATGCACCACTGTCCTCTACTGGCTGGGAATCAGAACTCACCAGTTTGTCATAGGCCCTGTGCTGCTATTGGCTAATGGGGATTTCCCTTTAGCTCAGGTTTCAGGGACGGGGACTTCTTAGCAGGAGGACTCTGAGCTCTACCCCTGCTGTTACTGAGACGTTCTGGGTGACCACAGATTTGTTAGTGATCGCTGAAGGCCTGACCAAATAAGCAAATGGGCTGCTGCCTTCCAAACAAGCTGTAGGTGATGGAGCTACCCCTCCCAGAGGGAATGACCAGACTGAACCTTGTGGTCTGGAGGGCATGTTTGTCTGTGGAAAGGTTGTCATGACTTGAGTCCCCTCCGGTCAGTTTTTAGTCTGCACCATTGTGGCCTATCCACGCTGTATGTCTTGGCTTTGTGAGTTGAGCTTTAAGGAGAGATGGTATCCAATGCTTTATGAAACCCCAAAGAGATTCATTCTACCGCAGTCTCGCCCTCCACTTCTCTTGTATCTGCTTTTTAAATAAAGCTGATCACGTTTTTTCGGCGTGACTTCTTCTTTGCAGTCCCCCAGCGCTGCTTGTCGTCCATCATCCTCTAGCAACCTGATTCAGAGCTCATTGAAGTCAGTGGAATGGTTCCTGTTGATTTCGTTGCACCTTGGATTTGGCCCCAAAGGGTGGTTGAATTTTATTCTCTTAGCAGTTGAGCCAGTGATCCTGATTGAAGAAACAGGAAGGAAATAAATCCCTTATTTTTTCCCCCCATGACTAAGATAACCCAATTGTTGTTTTTCCCCTGTACAGAATGGAAATGCACAGAACAGAAGTGTAGGAAACACCATCTACGCTGAGATCAACTGCAACCCGCAAGTAAGTGCCCAGTGGTCCTCCCAAGCCAGGTTCACTCTGCTGCCTTCAAACCGTAGGTTTTGTTTTACATCAAGCTACTCCATGGGCAGGCATATGGATGAAGAGTCACCTCTCGGGCCTGTGGGACCAGAGCCTCTACCGGTGTAAATTGACATCGCTCCATTGATTTTTGTGGTTTTGATGGAGCGATAACAATTTACGCTAGCTGAGGATCTGGCCAATGGTTCTTGAAGAATCATAGCAATGCCATGCTGGAAAGGCCCTTGAGAGCTCAAGTCCAGCTCCCTGCGCTGAGGCAGGGCCAAATAACCCAAGAACCACCCCTTGTCCAACCTGTTCTGAAAAACCTCCAGTGATGGGGATTCCACAACCTCCCTCAGAAACCTATTCCAGAGCTCCGCTCCCCTGAGAGTTTTTAGAAAGCTTTTCCTACTAGCTAACCTGTTGCCTGACTTGTTGAGTGGTTATTGATTATATTGACTTCAGAATTTCCAGTTGATCAGTGATTAGATTTGAGGTTTGAAAGGTTCTAGTCCCGGTATCAGCACAACAGAATGAAGTTCAGTGTCTGGTTGGGAACTCGGACATGCACAATGACCACACTCACCTGAATGTTCCTATCCTGAAATATCCACAGCTGGTTTCTGTTCCTATTCCTGATCTCATTTTACACCCAAAATCCCCTAAACACAATATTCTCAGTTCCCTGATAGCTCAGGGTTACTGTTGGGTAATCAGGGGCCACTCTATGTATTTTGCCACCCCAAGCACGGCAGTCAGGCAGCCTTCGGCGGCGCACCTGTGGGAGGTCTGCCAGTCCCGCGCCTTCGGTGAACCCGCCACCGAATTGCCACCGAATACCCTGTGGGTAACTCACTTATGCTCAGGCTCAGAGGCCTCCAAGCCTTATGCTAACTACTAAAGGGAAATATCTTGCAGGTGTAGACCTGTGGGTTCCTCACATCACTGCCCCATAAAATACCTTCAGGATAGTTCTATGAGCTAGAGCCTGGAATCTCTCTTGCTGCAGATTAAGCCCGTTACTACTTGCTGTACCTTCAGTGGACATGGAGAACCATTCAGCCCGTCCTCTAACAGCCCTTCACAGATTAATCCTGCCTAGGGGTTTTTTAAACCTATGAAAGGTCAGGTTTTCTAGATCTCTTATCATTTTTGTTGCTCTCCTCTGGTCACTCTCTCCAGCTTGTCCACATCTTTCCTAAAGTGTGCGGCACCAGAACTGGACACAATACTCTAACTGAGGCCTCCCCAGTACTGAACAATTTATCTTCTGTGTCTTTCTTACAACATGCTGTTAACACACCCCAGAATATTGGCTTTTTTTTTTTTTTTTTTTGGAAGGTGCATCACATCGGTGGCTCGTATTAAATTTGTGATCCACTGTAACCTCCAGATCCCCTTCAGTAGTTGTACCACCTCCCCATTTTATAGTTGTGCATTTGATTTCCCTGCCCCCCACCTTCCTAACTGAAGTACTTTGCACTTGGCTTTATTGAATTTCACTTGTTGAATTCAGACCAGTTCTCCAATTTTGAATTCTCCGTTTTGAATTCGAATTCTCCGCAGTGCTTGCAACTCCTCTCCGCTTGGTGTCATCTGCAGATTTTATAAGCACACTCTCCACTCCCGTATCCAAGTCACTAAGGAAAATATTGACTAGTACCAGGCCCAGGATTGGCCCCTGTGGGCCCCCCAGATACGCCCTCCCGTTCTGACAGTGAACCATTGATAACCATTGATTACCTTCAATCCATAACGTTTTTGCTCGGTTCAAGTTCTAATCTAACTAATTCTCTCCTTGAACAGCCCCTGATAAAGGGCTGTGTTCTAGTGGTTTGTGCTAGTCCTTGGGATACCTAGTCTTGAATCCCAGCTCTCCAGCTGACTCACTGGGTGAGTGAAGTGTTCTGAGAGCTAACAACCAGAAGCACTACCTTGTTGTTAGTACAAGGATCCTTGGGTCAGGTCCTCAGCAGGTGTGCATTTTGCATAGCTCCACTGAAGTCAATAGAACTATGCTGACCTACACCAGCTGGGCCCTTTGTCCATCATTTGCTCTTCACTGATGTTGATTGTCTTGACTTTCCCCAGGTCGGAGACGTCACGGTGTACGCTGCTGTCCAGAGGGTGAGTCTGTCTTGCTGTGGTGGTAGCCGTATCTGGGCAAGCCACAGCGAATGGCCGTATGGGGTTCTGCAAAGGTTTTCATCCTACATGGTTGGGCCCACTAGTGTGTGAAGGGTAAACTTTCAAGGGGCTTGGCAGGATTTCCCATCCATGTTAATGGGAGTTGGCAGTGTTGCTGTAGCCCTGTCGGTCCCAGGATATATGAGATCAGATGGGGGAGGTCGTCTCTTTTTATTGGACCATCCTCCATTGGTGGAAGAGACGAGCTTCCCAGCTCCACCGAACTCCTCTTCAGGAGCAGGTCTGGGGATGCCCATCAGTGTGCGAGCTAAATACAAGTTGGGGCGGATTGTTAAGCATAAGGGGTCAGACATGTGGTAGGAGGCCCCCTGAAATGGAGCAGGCAAAAAGGATGAGTTTGTTATACAAAGGGGGTTTGAAGGGGCCATTAAAGGTCAGCAGGTAGGTGTGTTACACATTGGTGACCTGGACTGGAGCACTGCATGATTTGCACCTCTAGGCTGTGGTTTGCAAAGGGCCCTAAGGGAGTTAGACACATGCAGTGAGATTTCCAAAGGTATTTAGGGACCTAATGATGCAGATAAGTGGCTAGTGGGATTTTCAAAAGCTTAGGCACCATCTGCATTTTTAGGCTCTTAAATACCTTTGAAAATCTGGCCCCAACTTCCATTGACTTAGGCCCCTTTGAAAATCCAAATTGTAAAGGTTGGAGGGCAACATTTTCAAAGGCACCTAATGACTTAGATGGTCCCCACTGGGACTTGTGCTGCTGACGTTAACAGTGAAGTCCTGATCCTGCTGAAGTCAGTGGAGCCAGGATTTCATCCCATCCTCTAACCCTGAAGGCTCGGCTAAGTCCCACTGCCAGTCGATGGAGTCCTGCTCCTACGTCGCGTAGGTGCTTTTGAAAATCCCAGAGTCTAACACACGGGTGGACCCTGGGTTGGGCATTATCAATGGTGGAGGGATCGTTTTGCCCACATGCAATCCCCAGATAGCCCCACACCAGCAGTTACATAACTATTGATAACATGGCCTTAGCCAGTCCCGTGCGTGGAGGAGGCAGAACAGGAGTTGGGACTGAGGTGAGCATGCAGATGTTTGTTGGGCTTGGCACACAAATCTCCACCAGCCTTGAAGGGGTCACAGGGGAAGCACTTAGCACTTGGCAGGATCTGGCCCTTCGCATGCCTGGCTTTACTTTACCATTCTGCGCCCTGCAGCCCATCCAACAGGGGCATGAACTGTGCTATTTAGGTTCCTGTCCCTTTGGAGCGTTACCTTTCCTGATGGAATAAGAGCCCTTTGCAGCCCTCATTCCCTGATGGCTTTGTCGGTGACGAATGGCGAGGCAGACTGATTGCCGAGTAACAATGGTTCGCACGTGTCTTTGCTAGAGCGTGGCAGGGAAGCTGGGGTTTATTGCCTGGCTTACGGATGTTATAATCAACCGTCTCGCTCTGCTTCACAGCCTCCTTCTGTCAAGAAGAAGAAAATCAACCCGTCCTTCATCTCGACCATCTACGCGGAGGTAAGGGGTCCAATCCTGCCACATTGAACCCTTGTGGTGCTCGAGGGACAATGAGCCCTATCGGTAGCTGAATGTCCCCTCCCCCACGCCCCACCAGAGCTAAGAGAGGCCACTAACCTCAGGGCAAAATGCTAGTTTTGTCCCCGTGACCCACTCCCCATGGTGGGGAGAGGGAGGGAGCATTTACCCCTCCTCCAGCTCTTCAAAGGGATGAAAAGAGGAAAATCCCACACAGGCATGGGCCAAGTTCCCTGCTGGTGTAAACCAGCTGTAATTCCATTACATCTGCTGTCACCCTGGTTTCAATGGGCACAGATCCCGAGCTGGGGTAAAATGAGCCACCCCTCCCCTGGAGTCTAGGGCCGGGATAGATTCTCACCTGGTGTAAGTAGATGCAGTCCAGGCTGACTTATGCCAGCTGAAGATCTGGCCCCACATGTTTATTTCTCCTGCCTGGGGCCTGATTCTTCCCCTGCTGGGCGTGAGCAGCTTCCACTCGCTCTGCTGACAGCGACTCCTCTCCGGCTGCAGCTCCATTTCAAAGCAGGGTGAGGCAGTCCTGCTCTCGCAGAGCCTGCGCTGGCGCAGTCTGACCCTGTTCTGTCGAAGGAACCTCAGTAGCTGCTATTCCCTGCAGCCTGTTCTCCAGGGCTCTGTCCCTTCCACCAGGCGAGCCAGCTAACGTGGACTGACGCTTGCAGCAAGTGGTCTGGCTTTGGCTTCGAAAGCATTGCTGAATGACCCGCTAATTACAAAGTGAATGATGCAAGAACAGAATCATCAGTCTTGCGTCACCGGCTTGCCACTGATACCAATGAACATCTTTGTTAAAATTCAGGGCCAGGGTCCCCATCTGCTGTACATCGGCTCCAGTTTCCTTTTCACAGACATGCTGGGCTCATCTCCCATCCAAACACTGACCTTGTCACTCCCCATCAGTGCTTGCATTTGACGTGGCTAATTTCCTTACAAAAATTCTTATCCAGCCTCATGGACCTGTCTTCTCCTCCTCCTCCCCCCAAGGATTGTAAAATCAGTAGATTTGGTGCCTCTGGGGGGGTTGAGTTTGATGTGATTTCCTGTTATTGAAGCACATTAAGGTAGCTGGTTTTCTTGTAGGTTCAAGACGCCCCTTCCAGACCCAGGCATCCTCAAAAGCAGCGCTCATCTTCACCTAATCCTGGGCATCTGTATTCCTAGCTTCCGCAGCCCCTCGCGGCAGGACACAACCTTCCTTTCTTTAAAGGCCTTTTCCCCGTGGAGCGACTCCTTGCTGATGGACAGACCTCCACCTGTGCAGCTAAGCACAGCTTTGATCTGACCAGCTTGGATGTACAAGACTTGGGGTTCTTCCTCCTTGCACTCAGAGCAGAAATATCACAATAACAGCATCTTCATTCGTATCGTGCAGTCCTAGGCCAAACCATGAAGGCTCATTGAAAACAAATACAGAGGGAGCAGAGAACAGATACCACAACCTTTTCTTTCTTTGGGAAAGGTTGTTTGAGAAGATTTGATGTGCAAAGATGGTTGGTTTGGGGGTATTTTTTGTTAATTTCAACTGGTTCAACACTCCTTTGCAGTTTGCACGCAGGGATGTGTATAGATTTAATTGCATTAACAGGCATTGTGGGTTAATTAGCTTATTTATAGCTTTAAAAATATAGCTAAGCAGGACAGATGTAGGGTGTAACCTACCCTAATGCTAGTGTAAGTCAGGAGTAACTCCACTGAAGTCAGCTAGGGCAGATAATCTGTTGGTGTAAATCAACAGAGCTCCAAGTTACAGCTGTGTAAAACCAGGGTAAGTGAGAAGAGATTCAGCCCCTACTCTTCAGGGAGGTGTCTAGGCCAGGGGGCAGGGAATGGCACTGGAATTTGAGGTTAAAAATTTTGGTGACTGAGTTGCGTAAGAGCTGAGACACAGGTCTCGCATCACTCAGGTGAGGAAGAAGATGACTATTAACAATTGTTTTATTTTGCACAAGACTAATACAAGTGGATACCATCAGGTGCAATTTAGGCAGAAATTGTTTTGTTTTTTAAAAAAAGGTATTTTACAAAACCAAAGATCAATAGAAATATATCAAGATTTAAAAAAAAAAATCTCAATCTTACACTGCAATAGTTTGAGCCCAGTGTCTTGTTAGAGTGAGCAAGAGTCAAACTGACTAGAAACAAAGGTGAAACTGACCAGCCAGGTTTGTCCTGGCTGAGAGAAATGCAAACCAGCAGAATAGAGAGAATCAAGAGGAAGTTTTGAACCTTCCTGTGACTTGCATCAACTTGGTGGAAAAGGCAAGGAAACTTGTGTTTAAAAGTAGAGCAAGAGTGAGGAAGGATAGCCCAATGGGTAGGGCACTGCCATAGCTTCTAGTGTGACCTTTGTGTAAGTCCTTTAGTCTCTCTCTCTCTCTCCTCCCATTTCCCACATCTACAATGGGGATAACAGCACTGCCTTGCCTGCTGGGTAGGGTGATCGGATGTCCCAATTTTATACGAACAGTCCTGATTTTTGGGTCTTTTTCTTATATAGGCTCCTATTACCCCCACCCCCTGTCCTGATTTTTCACATTTGCTGTCTGGTCACCCTAGTTAAACTCCATAATCTTCCTGGGTTTTTTCTAATGCAAATAAGCATATCAGTTTCCATAAAACACACATTTAGAAAAACAGAACAACGCCTGCCATTGGTGAAATGAGACAAATTATGGGCAATAAAATCTCAGTACCGTGAGAAAAAGGGGAAAATAAAAGTCTATTTATGCAGATATCATCTATCTATTTATCCATCATTAACTCATCCAGAGGTGAGGGCTCTGTTGTGGGAGAGGGTTGGTGGGGTTCTGTGGCCTGCGATGGGCAGGAGGTCCTACTAGATTAGTGGTTTTCAAACTGTGGGTCGCAACCTAGTACTGTGTTGCAGAATGTAAGGCACTGGGTTGTGGTGGCTCTGGTGAGCACCGGTGATCGAGCCGTTGAAAGTCCTGTCGGCAGTCCTGTCCAGCAAAGGCAGGCTAGTCCCTACCTGTTCCAACACTGCGCTGCATCCCAGAAGCGGCCAGCAGCAGGTCTGGCTCCTAGGCGGGGCCGGAGCACAGGGCTCCACGCACTGCCCCCACCCTGAGCACCAGCTCCATGCTCCCATTGGCTGGGAACCAACCAAGGGGAGCTGGGGGGGGCGGTGCCTGCAGGCGAGAGCCACGCAGAGCCACTTGTATGCCTCTGTCTAGGAGCTGGACCTGCTGCTGGCCGCTTCTGCGATGCCAGGACAGGCATGAAGCCTGCCTTAGCACCCCCCGCTGTGCCGCTGACCAGGAGCTGCCCAAGGTAAACCCGTGCCCCCATCCCCTGCCCCAGCCCTGAGCTCCCCCCCAAACCCAGAGCCTCTTCCTGCACCCCAAACCCCTCATCCCCAGCCCAGAGCCCTGACCCCCTCCCGTACCCTACTCCCCAGCCCAGAGACACCTCCTGCACCCTGAACCCCTCATTCCCAGCTGCATTGGATAGCAGGCATCAACAATTTTCTTCAGCTGGGTCGCAAGAAAAAAAGTTTGAAAACCACTGCACTAGATGATCATGACGGTCTCTTCTAACCTAAAGTCTATCAGTCTGTGGGCAGGGGCTTGACTATCCATCGCTCTGTCTCTGTATCTATAGTTACTCTATGATCCTCCCTATTCATCCATCCATCCTAAGCTTATGCCCAGGTCATCTGAGCCGCTGCCCTTGGTGTGGGGCAGTATTCTGGGAGCAGAGCCCTGCCTGGTCTTGGCCAGGGCTGGCTCTGGCTTTTTTGCCTCCCCAGGCAAAAAAGCCTCCGGCCGCCGCCCCCCCCCCCCCCAGCGCAGCAGGGGAGGGCGGCCAGAGCGCTGCGGGGAGGGCGGCGAGTCCTGGTCGGGGCTCCGCTCTCCCCAGCGGCCAGAGCGCCGGAGCACCGCGCCGCCCCCCTCCAGGTGCCGCCCCAAGCACAAGCTTGGTGGGCTGGTGCTTGGAGCTGGCCCTGGTCTTGGCAGATGGGAAACTGGCTGGGGGGAGATCTGGGTTATGAATCTGACCCCGATTGCCTGTGTTATCCGCAATCACCCTTCCCCTGCGTCCTGGCCAAACACTCAGGGCTCACGGGGCCCCGCGCTGAGCTACAACCACCCGACAAGGACAATTAGGCCCATTACTTTGGGAAACACCCATGTGGCTTATGGGACGAGTCAGCTCCCCTCCCTTCTCCACTGACCCCTCGGCCAAGTGATCCCCGGGGACTCCATCGCTTTGGGGCTGGTCAGACTCTGCCTTCCCCGGGCCCACGGGAGCTCGCTGGGCTCCTGCCCGTGGAGCAACGGGGAGCTAGAGCTGGTGTCGATTCCATTCCCCCCAGTGGAGGGGACGTTAACCAAGCTGGCCCAGAGCGGGTGCCAGGGCCCCAGAGAGAGAAATTCTCCCGGGGGGAAGGTTGCAGCAACGGAAGGTGCAGCAGGCTGTTACCCACTCCAGCGTGGGGATCGTGGGAGGCCAGTAGCCCCCAGTACAGGGCATCATGCCAGGGAGAGCCATAGCCGGGCAGGCAGAGGAAGCCTGGATGCAGCCTCTCGTGGCGGGGGTCTCGGTGGGGCCGCTGGTGGGGCTTACAGCGGCCTCCACTGGGGGGAGTCCCTGGGGGCAGAGGATGATGGCAGCTCTGCCTGCCCTCCTGCTCGGGGAGTATCCGGCTCTGATAAGCACAGTCTGCCCGGCTGGGGTGACTCGAGCGCTGCAGGTTCATCCTGCCACTGCTTGGACACGGCGGGTGACTTGCCAGCTGGCACTCGGGCAGCGCCGTCACCTGCAGGGCCTGCCTTCCCGTAGGCAGGGAAAAGCAGGTGCAGAACGGGGACTGACTGGCTGGGCCGCAGAACTGCTGCGCTGGGGTTAGGGTGGGTCACAAAGTGAATATGGGTCAGCCGTGTGATGTGGTTGTGAAAAGGGCTGATATCCCTCGGGGGTGTCTGAACAGGAGCGGCGTAGGTCAGACCCGGGAGGTCACTGTCCCGCCACACTGTAGAAAGACGCGGATCAATTGGAGAGAGTCCAGAGGAGAACATCTAAAATGACAAAAGGTTCAGGAAGCCGGACCTGTGAGGAAAGATTAAAAGCCCTGGGCATGTCTAGTCTAGAGAAAGGAAGACTGAGGCTTTGGGGGGGTGGGACCTGATAAGTCTTCAAATATGTGAAGGGCTGGAATACACAGGATGGGAATCAGTCGCAGGCACGTGGAAGTGACCTCTTTGCGTTGGGCTGATCGTCGTCACCGCAGCCTGTGTCGGGATGTGGCTATGGAAGAAAAGGAGGAAAAAGCCAGTCGGCCAAGGTAGGTAACTTCCTTCTGACAGAAACACTAATGACCCCACTCAGCTGATGGGTCACAAATAAAGAATTGCTGATTATTAACTAATTCATGAGTAATTCTGCCAGCCACTTACAACACAAAATTATAGGGTGACCAGAGACCCAGTGTGAAAAATCGGGAAGAGGGTGGGGGGGTAATAGGAGCCTATATAAGAAAAAGCCTCAAATATCAGGACTATCCCAATAAAATCAGGACATCTGATCACCCTACAAAATTAGGAAAGACATTTCCCCTCCCCTTTTTCTGTATTTTATGGTTACACTGTTTGTTCTCTTTTCTTTAATGTTATACAGTAAAGGTTCAATCTGGCACATGGAAAGTGTGTGTTGCCTCCTTCTCTATTGGATGGTTGATAAAAGCCTTCTACTGTTACCAGCTACTGGAGTGACTCCTTTAGCTCAAGTGGGAGACTATTGTGTTTTGGAGGTGAAAGCCGTAAGTTCAAAACCGCTGGACAATCCATGATAGGAGGGCCAACACACAAATGTTTATGGCTTGGTGTAATGCTGACCGTTAAGAGCAGTCGTACCATAGCCAATGGGGCTATTCCAGGGTTACAGCTGGTAGTAACTGGTCACTCAGAAGCGTGAAGACAGATAGCCCTTCCTGTTCCTAAAGACCGGTAGTGGCTTTGGTGGGCTGCTCTTAATGATCTGAATCCTGGGTCAGGATATTTCACTCCAGTTGCACCCTGCGGAGCATCAATTGGGGTCACTAACAGGAAGCTGGGTGACTCACAAAACTGGGTGACTGGGCAACAAAATGGCAGATGAAATTCAATGTTGATAAATGCAAAGTAATGCACATTGGAAAACATCATCCCAACTATACATATAAAATGATGGGGTCTAAATTAGCTGTTACCACTCAAGGAAGAGATCTTGGAGTCATTGTGGATAGTTCTCTGAAACCATCCCCTCAATGGGCAGCAGCAGTCAGTCAAAAAAGCAAACAGACTGCTGGGAATCATTAAGAAAGGGATAGATAATAAGACAGAAAATATCATGTTGCCTCTCTATAAATCCATGGTACGCCCACATCTTGAATACTGCGTGCAGATGTGGTCGCCCCATCTCAAAAAAGAGATATTGGAATTGGAAAAGGTTCAGAAAAGGGCAACAAAAATGATTAGGGGTATGGAATGGCTTCCATATGAAGAGAGATTAATAAGACTGGGACTTTTCAGCTTGGAAAAGAGGCGACTAAGGGGGGATATGATAGAGGTCTATAAAATCATGAGTGGTATAGAGAAAGTAAATAAGGAAGTGTTATTTACTCCTTCTCATAATACAAGAACAAGGGGTCACCAAATGAAATTAATAGGTAGCAGGTTTAAAACAAACACAAGAAAGTATTTTTTCAAGCAACGCACTGTCAACCTGTGGAACTCCTTGCCAGAGGATGTTGTGAAGGCCAAGACTATAACAGGGTTCAAAAGGGAGCTAGATAAATTCATGGAGGATAGGTCCATCAGTGGCTATTAGCCAGGCTGGGCAGGGATGGTCTCCCTAGCCTCTGTTTCCCAGAAGCTGGGAATGGGCGACAGGGGATGGATCACTTGGTGATTCCCTGTTCTGTTCATTCCCTCTGGGGCACCTGACATTGGTCGCTGTCGGAAGACAGGACACTGGGCTAGATGGATCTTTGGTCCAACCCAGTATGGCCGTCCTTATTTTCCATGCCCGCTACAAGAAGAAAGTTCAGCAGGGCTGGGGAATTGTAATGTCCTGGTGCTCTGCAGAATGTGTGTGTGTATGGAATTTCCAGCCCAGATTCTCAACTGGTATAACCTGGCATAGCTCAATTGAAGTTAATGGAGCTATGCTGATTTAGGCCAGATCTTTAGCTGGTATAATGTATGTAAAGAGATGTGGCTGTGGGAGGAATACCTCTTGTATTATATTGTAGGTGAGGCCAAATGCCCAGGAAAAATAAACACTACTTTCTGACGAGTAGATGTGGTCAAATTTATCTCTGTAAACATCTATTGTTAGTACCAGTACCTAGCTTTTTTACAGTATTTTTCATCAGATCTCAAAGCACCTGACAAATGTACCTTTTTTTCTGTCTGTAAATGGTTCATGAGGTTTAAGTGGGATATTAGTCTTGGGCAGACTTTGTCCTGGCCCTTGGCATGGGGGTGAATTTCAATCTCTAGACACATCTGCCATTGACATCACCAGAAATTCCGCACAGAGGGTTTGATCTTACGTCCATTGAAGTTAATGGGAAAGCTCCTGTTAATTTCATTGGGGGAGATGGGAAGATGACCCTTTGTACTGACAGCCCACCTAACAGAGATAAAAACAACAAAGAGTCTGGTGGCACCTTAAAGACTAACAGATTTATTTGGGCATAGGCTTTCGTGAGTAAAAACCTCACTTCTTCGGATGCATAGAGTGAAAGCTACAGATGCAGGCATTATATACAGACACATGGAGAGCAGGGAGTTACTTCACAAGTGGCGAACCAGTGTTGACAAGGCCAATTCAATCAGGGTGGATGTAGTCCACTCCCAATAATAGATGAGGAGGTGTCAATTCCAGGAGAGGAAAAGCTGCTCTAACAGAGATAAACAGTAAAGCTGGTTGGGAAGTGTTTTGGATGGAAAATGCTTATCGACAACAAAACCTTCTGTGGAAACATCTTGGTTTTCATGGGAAGGCTTCGCAGGTGCAGGGTGGGATTTCTGGTCAATCTGGTCAAAAGAAGAGACAGCAAAACCCCAGTAGGCTAGGGGCAGAGGAGGGCACTCACCTGGGATGTGGAAAACCCAGGTTGAAGTCCCCACTCCAAATCAAAGCAGAGCAGGGCCTTGATCTTTCATCTTCTACTGAGCAGGTCGGGGCTTTCATCACTGGTCTATGTTGTATCCAGCTTTTTGCAAAGCAGAATTCTCGTTTTCCAGCCAGCCCTATTAAGTGGACGGATTCACTAGAGAAGTGGTTCTCAACCTGTGGCCCATGACTGCTTGCAGCCCAATCAGCACCCAGGTGCAGCCATGTGATATCCGCAGGGCCATACGGGTAGTGTATATATACTATGTGGATGCGGGCCACATAACACATAGAGAGCTGCTTATGTGGCCCATAATGGCAAATAGGTTGAGAACCAGAGCACTAGAGCAATCCTAATGGGTCCTTCTTTTGCTGCCTATAAATAGAAGCAGACATAACGTAGCCCGATCTATGGATTGTGTATTGATTATATTGATAACTGGGGATTCTTAAGTAATCGCTCTGAGGGTTGACAGGCCCCAAATCAGGCCCTGTTTTGGGAACCCTGCTGTGCACAGTTGTGATGCTCACACTTTAGGAACCCTTCGGTATTTGTGATAACTCATTGATACATTTAGCAAAGTCACAAACACTCAAATCCTGCAAGGTAGGTAGAGACAATACAGAATGTCCATCGGAAGATCCATAAACTTGCACCCTCCCTTGCAGACCAACCTGAAATCTTAGCCTTTGTCTTCCTCCTCACCTTCCCCCTCATCACCAGTGGCCATCAGCCGGGCACCTCTCCAGGGCTACAGCTCTCTCTTCCTGCTCACAGGCTGGGATACAACTTTTATAATATGTTATGCTGACGTCATTCTGTCTAATGCCTATTCAGTAGGGGTTTCTCCCCTCGTCCTTGTTTGTATTTCCTCACCCTACTAATGTTGGAGTGTCCTCCTATAGATTAGTATATTAATGAGCTCATCTTTTCATCAATTTGTTGCTCTGGCATGTGTGTCGTCAGACATCTGCCGGTATCTATCCAAAAGCCGGTGTTAGCTCATGTTCCTGTGGTTGGCTGGTCACATGCTGCAAAAAAAAAACCCAAACTTCCTTTTTCTTTTAACTCTCTTTATAGTCACTGAAGACGGCCATACCAGTCTGATTGCATTTCCTTGGTAAAGTAATTGTTTTAAAATCGATTGGCCCGTCTCTCATTTACATGAAACCCTTAATGCAGGTGTACTGTAATTTGGTCCCATATAAAGGCCCTTTTACATGGCTGGTGTAAGTGAGAATCAGGTCCTTTGACAACGTAACTTGATTAGAGGATTTCGATTGCCGCGATGCTGGGGAAGATGGCGGCAGCTGTTCAAACCTTTGCGTGCCTCGTGGTGCTCAGCAGCTTACAAGGTAAGACGAACATTTTGTGTTTTCTCTTGAAAAAGGCGCTTGCTTCACAGTCCTCTTCCAGCCATCCTGGCACTTCTCTTTATGTCTCTAAGGCTGATCCTTCGCAATGGGCGGGTGCTGTTCTAATGTAAGTTCTTTTGCAGAGCTGTCGCTCCAAAATCCCTCCACCCGTTTTGGATCCGGGTTTCAGATTTGGGCTGTGTGTGCACGCGTGTAGTGATTTGATTCTTTCTCAAACTTCCCTGCCTTGTGCGAGATAAGTTTTATCTTGGAGGGCTGGAGGTGGGGGAGAGGATATCTTGTTGGTTCCCTTTAGCTTCTGGCTGTAGAAGTGACTAAGATGGTGACAATCAAAGGGAAAGAAAAATGTGCTGGGACTTTTCAAAAACTTCCCATCAAAATTTCTCATCCGAATTTGAAATTCTGATCAAGTGTTTTGCCGACATTTCTTTGCTAAGTGGAGCATGGCTGCCTTGTTCCTTTCAAGTTACAGTTTTCAGGCTCATCACAAGAACAGGCTTAGAAACTTATTTTTTGTTTTTGTTTTTTAAACGAAAGCTCATTTTTTCCATCACAGAGACCAAAGCCAAGGGGCTCACACGAGTCTCTGTATCAAAGTTCCAGAGAGATTGTTAGAACTCATTAACTGTAGTTAGCTGGGGTGCTGGACCACTGACATTTCCTTATCCTGCCTAGTCTTTGTTCACTGATGTCCGTTAGAACCGTGCCCATGTATCAAAGGGCGGAAACTAACCCCAGCCCACAGACTGGAACGCTCCAGAGAAAGATTCTAGAATATTTGAGTCTCCAAGGATTTAGAAGCTCGTCATTTTTTATCATTGACAACATTTGTTCCTGCACGCACTGAAATTAGGGCCATCAAACTCCACACTTCTGGTCAGAAAGGGTTGTTTTTTCCTCCTGTGTACAGCATTACAGCGATCAGGGGAATCAGACAGGGGGTTTGTTCTACTTACTCCGAAATAGGGATTCACAGAGCCTTGTGCTTATGTGAGAATCTCACTTAAAAAAAAAAAAAAAAGAAAGCTAACTTTCTAGCTCTTGTGGTTGAGGAGAAAAGCTTGAAAACATGATCCATAAATGTTCTAAACCCAGCAGGCACATAAAAAAGAACCCCAAATTAATATTTAAAAAAAGACAATCTCATGCTTGAGGGACCTCCTTCGTGATTTTGGGAGGCACAGAGTTGGCAATATGGCGGTGGTGGGGCAGGGGCGCGAGTTGAAAGTCCCAACTTTGTAGAGGCGTGTCAGTGCCTTCAATGCTGGTGCAAAGGGTGGTGTATTTATTAATCCTTATGTCATCCATTACGTGTCTATGGGAAGTCACACGGTGTTTGTGGTGTCCCTCCCACCCCGCCCTTAGTAATGGCCTTTTACGGTAGTTCTTGTGTACTGGAGAAGATGGTCCAGTTTAGTAGTCTGAGTTGAAACAGCAAAAACCACTGTCTCATCATCACGCAGCAGCTTACAACACAGCAGCAACGGTGAAGCACATACAGCGAATCAAGAGACCATAAAGTGGTGAAAGGAGCTGAACTTCCCCCAGAATCTGCAGCGGTCATGTGTAGGGCGTTTTGCTTGATCCAATCAAGAAGCAAAAATAAAAACAATCACCCCTAGCTCTTCTCACCCATGGATCTCAATGTGCTTGGTACCGTTGTCCCCATTTCACAGTGTGAGAAACTGAGGCATGGAGAAGGGATGTGACTTCACCTAGCAGGACAGCCAGGAATAGAAGCCAGGTCTCCTGAATCCCAGACTAGTGCTCTAGACATTCTCCAGTGAATACAGCACTCTCTGTTTGCTAGATTACCAGTTCAAAAGGTCCAACTTCTAAATATGAATGTGTTTAACACACCTGATGTGTCTGTCTGTGTGTGTGTGTGTGTCCATCCCCTCCGACTCTGATGCTGCTGGGGTAACAATCTACTATTTCTACTAGCTAATGGAGTTAGTTACCGCTTTAGCTCAAGTGTGAGACATCAGTTCTGACTGCTGATAATCCCTGACCCTAAAGATGAGCCCTGCTGGATTCGCTACTTCTGTCACTCATGAAAATGCTCTTTCCATGTGTGACAGGTTGGGTCACAGAAACCCCTCTGGGACTGCCACCGGATGTGCTGGGACTACCTCTGAGCCCGTTTTCCCTGACAGCTTGGGATTTCAGAACCTTGCCTGGTTGTGCCAGACACGCTTGCCTGCTGCAAACACAGATCCAGGTCTGAACCATGTCCCCCAAAAGCTGCAGGCTTAACTGAAAACAGCTTAAGAAGTGCTTCTGTCTCCAACACCCAGACACCCAGTTCCCAATGGGATCCAAGCCCCAAATAAATCCAAATAAAGCTTATACAGAGTAAACTCATAAATTGTTCGCCCTCTATAACACTGAGAGAGATATGCACAGCTGTTTGCTCCCCCAGGTATTAACACATACTCTGGGTTAATTAATAAGTAAAAAGTGATTTTATTAAATACAGAAAGTAGGATTTAAGTGTTTCCAAGTAATATCAGACAGAACAAAGTAAATTACCAAGCAAAATAAAATAAAACACACAAGTCTAAGCCTTAATACAGGAAGAAATTAAATGCAGGTAAATCTCACCCTCAGAGATGTTCCAATAAGTTTCTTTTACAGACTAGACTCCTTCTAGTCTGGGTCCAGCAATCCCACACCCCTGTAGTTACTGTCCTTTGTTCCAGTTTCTTTCAGGCTTCTCCTTGGGGTGGAGAGGTTATCTCTTGAGCCAGCTGAAGACCAAATGGAGGAGTTTCCAGGGGCTTATACAGTCTCTCTCTTGTGGGTGGAAACCCCTCTCTCCCCCTGTGTAGAATCACAGCTACAAAATCGAGTTTGGGAGTCACCTGGGCAAATCACATGTCCATGCATTACTCTGTTTTCTACAGGACATTCCCAGAAAAGCTCAGATGTGGATTGGCGTCTATCAAGGTTCATTGTTCTCCAAGTACTCCCAAGTACTTGAATAACCCCTTCACACTAGGTTGACCAAATCTGTCTTATGTGTTTCCTACAGCAAACACTTTAAATACAAACATAGAGACAATGCTCATAACTTCAGATATAAAAATGATACATGCATATGGATAGGATGGATACATGCAGAAGAACATAACCTTTGCAAAGATACGTTACATGGCAGATTTAGCATAAAACATATTCCAGTTATGTCATATTTACCCTCATAAGCATATTTCTATAAAGCATTATGTGGCGAACATGTGGGCAATGGCGTCAATCTGTAGAGAATTGCGTCATGCATAGACCTGTGACTTGCCCATGTGACTCCAAAACTCCATTTGGTCTTCAGCTGGCTCAAGAGATAACCTCTCCACCCCAAGGAGATGCCTGAAAGAAACTGGAACAAAGGACAGTAACTACAGGGGTGTGGGATTGCTGGACCCAGACTAGAAGGAGTCTAGTCGGTAAAAGAAGCTTATTGGACCATCTCTGAGGGTGAGATTTACCTGCATTTAGTTTCTTACTGTATTAGCCTTAGACTTGCACGTTTTATTTTATTTTGCCCGGTAATTTACTTTGTTCTGTCTGTTATTACTTGGAACCACTTACATCCTACTTTTTATATTTACTAAAATCACTTTTTACTTATTAATTAACCCAGTGCAAGTATTAATACCTGGGGGGGAGCAAACAGCTGTGCATATCTCTCTATCAGTCTTATAGAGGGTGGACAATTTATGAGGTTACCCTGTATAAGCTTTATACAGAGTAAAACAGATTTATTTGGGGCTTGGATCCCATTGGGAACTGGGTGTCTGGGTGTTGGAGACAGGAGCACTTCTTAAGCTGTTTTCAGTTAAGCCTGCAGCTTTTGGGGGATGTGGTTCAGACCTGGATCTGTGTTTGCAGCAGGCAAGCGTGTCTGGCACAACCAGGCAAGGTTCTGAAATCCCAAGCTGTCAGGGAAAATGGGCTCAGAGGTAGTGCCAGCACATCCGGTGGCAGCCCCAAGGTGGTTTCTGTGACCCAACCTGTCACACCATGATTTAGAAAAACAACCAACTCCCTCAAAAGACGAAATGATCTTTGAGAAAGGAAATGATGGGACAGGAAGTGGCTCAGCATAAAGCAGCCTCTCCTGCTAATTCTGGGCGATTTGTAGATGGGGAGGGTGGGTGGAACAGGAAATGTAAAGGGTGAGATCATCGTATGTTGGTTATTGATTAGGAACCCAGAGAACAAATTAGGAGCAGGAGAGAAAATAAAAATAGGTGCAATCTAAGCCCACACTGGAAATAAAAACAATATTTTGCATTTCTGTAGCAACTTTACTTACCAAGGAGCAACAAATGTCAACCTCAACTGAACCTTACCAGCTCTCGCTGGGAATTCGCTGGGAATCATTATACAGAGGGGGAAACTGAGGCACGGAGTGAGGCAGTGACTTGCCCCAAGTCAGTGAGTCGGTGGCAGTGCTGTCAGGGTGTAGCCAAACTTGGCAGGATCCACCTGCTAGAGCACATGAGGAAAATATGGTGTATCAGTTAAATCTCCCCTGGCAGAAGGAATATCCTGTCCCATCCTTGCTGCTTCATTGCAGCCGTGGCACTTTGTGGGGACTCCCCTCGGGATGAACGGCTGCTGTGCATCATGGGAGATGTAGGCTGGAAGAGAACAGGGGTGTGAGGTTCTGCACTAGCCCAGCTGGACACAAATGAAGGGCGAAACATTCCGTTTTGATTTTCCCAACACGCCAAAGAAATAGTTCAGCCCAAATCAATATTTTTCCCATGGAAAATGTTGGTTTTTGTGGAAACCATATTTGCCATTTAAATCCCTGTTCCCCACTCCCCCCGCAGATATTTCTAGGACCTCGCTGCCGAAGTTATCCCAATAATTTCAACATAAGAGAGCAGCATGGCAGACTCCTGCCCCTGGAGATAAACAGCCCAGTCCCCCTCCCGAATGCCGGTTTGGGGCACCGACCCCAAGAAATGGGCATCTCCCTCATGCCAGTCTCCCTGGTCTCTGCACTTGAGGGACAGGCCAGTGTCCTTTCATCTAGCTGGGCAGACCTCATTTGGCCTGTGCCTCATTTTACAGGGGGAAACTGAGGCACAGCGAGGGGCATTTGCGCTAGCTTGTCCCAGTTCACCCAACAACTAAGAGTAATGTTTGTTCCTTTGCTTCCCATTGCAACCCTGATTTTTGTCTGTTGACAGCTTACGAGGCCTGTCAGGTGAATGGGATTGTCCGTGGCACGGTGTATCTAAACCCCATACTGTCAGTCCCAGAGAATTACCAGCAGATCATCTGGCGGTTCAATGAGTCCCAAAAGATCCTGACTAAAAAATGGAATCAGCCAGTGTCTTATCCCAGTGGCTCTTTTCATAATAAACTGCGTTACTACGAAAATCACACCCTGGAAATTAACCAGCTGCAGAAGCAAGACAGCGGCACCTTCCGGATGGAAGTGGAAGACAACCTAAGCAAGAAGACAAATGAATTATTCCGACTGGACGTGTACGGTGAGTCGGGAGCAGCCTCTTCGCACAGGGTCAGGGATGGTGAGATTCAGGGAGCTAGAAGGGCCCTGATAATGCACCCTCCTCTCTCCCCACCCTGAAACGCCCACAAGGCAGGGGAAGGAGCAGCTAACAGCCTGGATGGGCCAAAGAGGCTCCCAGGAAATGGGCCAGACCCTCAGCTCAGGTTCTGGGGCCAATTCTCCATTGCCAGAGCTGCTCTTTCTGGAATCTTTGTGGCTGGCGCTTTAAGGGGAGGGGTCAGGTACCGACCTTAATGTCATTCCTGTTTTGGGACCTTCCACAGCGGACCAAATGGGAAGAGAGGCAAAAGCAAATTGCTGCCCTGCTGGCAGAAGGTGGGGTAATGGAGCCACCCAGACGTCTTCGAGGAACAGCTACACACACATCAGAAAGCAGGGGAGACCAGCTAGTGAGCACCAGGCAGACCACTGGGGGAGGGGGCTCCATAAAAGAAATGAGTTGATAACCCCCTAGGCTAAGCTGGTAAGGGCCAAGAAGGATCATAGAATCATAGAATATCAGGGTTGGAAGGGACCTCAGGAGGTCATCTAGTCCCACCCCCTGCTCAAAGCAGGACCAATCCCCAACTAAATCAGGATGGTCTTGTAGCCAAGGCACTGGACTGACACCCAGGACATTTGGTTTAGTCACTTAGTCCAGTGTTTCCAAAAATGACTAAGGATTTGGGATGCCCCATTTTCTGGGCACACTTTAAAGGGACCTGATTTTCAGAAAGTGCTGAGCATCTGGGCTCTAAAAATCGGTCTCCTACAGGGGATCCAGAATTGAAGGACACACACAGTCACTAGTCACGTTTAAAAATCTTGGCTTAAGGCCCTGGCCAGGGGTCTCTCTGTGCTTCAGGGCGTGAGGATATGGTCACTGAGTCCTGAGAGGTCCTGGGGTGATGGAGGCTATCTAAGCACCCAGATAGAGCCCAGGGTCACATGCACTCTGCTAGGTGAGTGGGGGGATACACAGGGAATTTGGTACTGTTGATCTAATGTCTGTGATCCAAACGAGGGCTGCATTTCATGATCCCCAAAATGCTGAAAGAAAACGATGACATCTGGAAAACAGGCTCTCCAGTGGGAAACTTTTTAATGAGCTTATTCTAGTTAGCTTATCAAAGGGAAGGTTAAAAGGTGACTCGCTCTTAAAGCAGTACCGACACACAGAGAAGATCGTGAAGAGCCCTCTCTTATCAATCTAGCAGATAAAGGTAGAACAAGATCCTCTGGCTGAAAGTTGAAGCTAGAAGAAAGTTTCGTCTCATTTTGTGTTTGCATTTAACAGGGATGGAAATGAACCATTGACACAGCTCACCAAGGCATATGGTGGATTCTCCATCACTTGAGGTCTCCACATCATGGTTGGACCCTCTTTCTAAACGATACGCTCTCATCCAGCCACAGGTCAATGGGCTGGAAGCAGGCGCCACTGGGTGAAATTGTCTGATCTGCATTACACAGGAAGTCCGACTAGATGAGCATCATTCATAGATTCCAAGGCCAGACGGAACCATTGTGGTCATGTAGCCTGACCTCCTGGTAACACAGGCCGGAGCCCTGCCCCAAAACAATTCCTAGAGCCGATCTTCTAGAACAACGTCCCATCTTGATTTTAAAATGGTCAGTGATGGAGAATGCACCACGCCCCTTGGTAAATTGTTCCAATGGTCAATTACTCTCACCGTTAAAACTTTACACCTTATTTGCAGTCTGAATTTGTCTAGTTAATAGACCCTTCTGTATAAAATCTATACAGGCAACATCCCCAGCTGGTATAAATCACTTTCACTGGAGCACCACCAGTTTACATCATCTGAGGATATGGCCCAGGGTTAGATCTCTGTTGCTGAATTTCTCTTTTCTCTGTTTCCAGAGCCCGTCCCTAAACCCAGGGTGAACTTCACTATCAGGGCCAACAAAGATGGATGGTGCAATGTCACCCTGGCGTGCATTGTGGATGCCACCCAAGTGACCTACCACTGGTGCAAGAATGAAAAGGATTTAGTGGGCAAAAATAGCAGCACACTGGACGTTGCGTTAAAGTCAGAAAGTGCCGCGTCTTACAAATGCATCGTCAGCAACCCCGCCAGCAAAGAGACGGGCTTCATCTATTACAGAAGCCCTTGCACGTGGAATGGTAACATTCACTTTGCATTCATTTCTCTTGCTGCGTCTATCTGGCTGTAGAGGCTACCTCTGCAGCCACTCGGGTTAGGTCTCCATTGAAACAGGGCAGCCGTGGTTTTGGTGACTTTTGAAGGAGAGTCTCGTTCGCTGGTCCCCAGTGTGTATTTCCCCCACAGGGGACCCCAGAGCAGTCTTCTGCTGACCTGCCCTGGGCTGTGAGTTGCTGGTGAAGCTGCAGCCACCGTGGGGCTAGGTTGGGAACGCCGTGCTGCTGGGGGTGCCGCGTGTTGGATGACGGATCCTGGCCATGCGGCGTGATGCTGCCCAGGGTTGGAAGGGCCGTGTGTGCCTGTGACACAGGAGAGCCACCTGCTGCTGCTGTGATGGGCTGAGTTCAAGGGGTCGAGGCCAGTGCTTTGGAGCTAGAAGTTGTGGGGACAGTCCCTGGCGATGGCCCAACCAAGCGGGGCCATTAGAGGCACCAGTGCAGGGTGTGGTGTCTGCGTTAGCACAAGGTACAAAGTGATGCAGCGGGAGGCTCCCGGGGGAAGGCGCAGTGCAGACTGTGTGTTCTAGGGGGATCCCAGAGGATTAGCCACAAGGACGGTGCCATTGCAGCTGGGCACTGGGTTCTGGAGCCAGCAGTGAGGTTCTGGGAGCCTGTGTCGATAACTGGGGGATCCTCTGGGTTTTGGGGGTGTCCGCACAAAGAGGAGAGAAACATCATCCTGGTGATTGACGCAGCAGGGGGGCTCTCTCTGCACCCACGGGAGGACACGGAGGGGGGGGGAGCGCTCAGGCCAGGGACAGGGCAGCTTTCCCTGTGTTTCGCTGGGCATCCTCTCCTTGCTCCCCTCTCCTTCGACCCCTGCTCATCCTTGCCCCCAAAGTCTGCCCCCTCCTGTGGGTTTTCCGTGGCAGGGGCAAGGCAGCCCATGTGTATTATTGTTAATAAATAGCCAGCGCGGCCTATAAATAACAGACTCTTGTCTTATTTCAGAAAAAAACTCAGCCGTGCCCTTGTCCCTGGCTCGGAAGACGGCCGATTCCATCCTGGCGTTTGGATTTCTCCTCCTCGTCCATAACTGGGTCTAAGGCTGTCATTCCCATGGAAGCCCAGGGAACGCAACGAACCCCTCGATTGTCTCCGCCTGGTCAGAGGCGGCTCTATGGTTTTTGCCACCCCAAGCATGGCAGTCAGACGGCTTTTGGCGGCACGCCTGCGGGTGGTCCACTGGTCACGTGGATTCGGCGGCATGCCTGCGGGAGGTCCGCCGGTGCCGCGCCTTCAGCGTCCCCGCCGCCGAATTGCCACCAAAACTGCAGGACCGGCGGACCTCCCGCTGGCATGCCGCCGAAAGCCGCCTGACTGCCGCCCTCACAGCGACCGGCAGGCTGACCCCCGCGGCTTGCCGCCCCAGGCACGCACTTGCTGCGCTGGTGCCTGGAGCCGCCCCAGCGCCTGGTGAAACACACAAAACTAAAATGAACTCCTGAAATAGCTGCGTTTGACAGCCATCCACCATCTTGCCAACACACTGGGGATTGAACCAGGGACTTAGAGAACTGAGGGGAAGATGATGTTGCGGAGACAAGGCCCATTACTTGGTGCTATAATAGACTCACCTCTGCAGATGCCGGGGGCGGGAGGATCCTGGCTGTTTACTGGATAAGAACAAAGGCCCTAAATCAGTTTAATTTCAGGCTATTTATTCCTTTGTTTGTTGGGCTCTGGAGAATCCAGTTTAAAAGCGCAGCCGCTCCAGGTTGTGGGCACAGTTGCCAACTTTCACGTGGTAAATAAGCCCCCGACTTTCACAATAAGCCCAAAATCCAGCTAATCCTATTTCAAAACAAGCCAATCCCTAAGTACCCCAACACTCTGTGTCACTAGGTTCCCCCCCCCCCCCCGCGCGCCCTCGGGGACTGTGGGGGGCCCCCCCATGAGCCCACCTTCCCCGGTGCTATTGGGTGCTTGCCCCCCCCCCGTCCCTCGCCCTCCCCCCACTCCACCCTTTCCCTACCCCTGCCCCTCCCCATTCCAACCCCTTCCCCAAAGTCCCTGCCCCAACTCCGCCCTCTCCCTGTCCCTATTGGACCCCTTCCCCAAATCCCGGCCCAAGCCCTGCCTCTTCCCTGAGCGCGCTGCGTTCCCCCTCCTCACCTCTCCCTCCCAGCGCTTGCTGCGCGAAACAGCTGTTGTGCGGCACAAGCTCTTGGAGCTAGGGGGGGAAAGCGGGCACACGGCATGCGCAGGGGCGGAGGCGGAGTGGAGGTGGAGGTGAGCTGGGGGGGACGGCAGGGAGGGGAGCTGCTGGTGGGTGCAGAGCACCCACCAATTTTTCCCTGTGGGTGCTCCAGCCCCAGAGGTGTTACAACCTGAGGGATTTTGCATAACAACCCCGCACTGTTCTGAGTACCCGGAGAGGCTGTGGCCTCCCTTCCCGGAGGGAATTGCACATACAAGCCAGAGCTGCAGGAGAGCTGGTCTCTCTCACCAACAGAAATGGGTCCAATAAAAGAGAGTACCTCCCTCTCTCTTGTCTCTCACGCAGCCTTGTCCCTGGCACTCATATTCAGTAGGGTTTGTCCAGGAAGTTGCCACACCTGTGACAAATTATGAGGGACCTGGGAGAAAGGAAACAGCTGGGAAGCCTGCAGTGAGGTCAGGGCAAGGCTCCCCTCTCTTCCCAACTGGGGATGAGCTGGGAGAAGGGGACCAACGTACTTCCTCCCAGCAGGGGAGAGGCGCAGACTCCTGTTTTAAGGAGAGAGCTAACAACTGCCTGAATTAACCTGCTCCAGGAGGAGGGTGGAGGTTCCTGCCGCAAGGAGAGCCTGAGGGGTAGCCCAGGCTGGGAACAGGGCTCAAGGGGAGGGCTTCAGAGCAACCCCAAATGCCAGGAGAATCTCTGCTTTATTAAAGATGTTTGTTCTGGACTATTTGGCACCAGCTTTTATTAGTAAATTCACTCAGTGGAGAGTATTATTGAGTCAAGAGGCCTGAAGTGGAGTTACTGGGTTCCTGAGAAGGGAAACTGAGGCAGGGAATGCCACATTTAGCCAGAAGTGGGTGATGCTGCCAGGCAATCACACCCTGTGACAGTAACAAAAGGGGCAAAGGCATGAAAGAAAGTGTGAGTAGGAAACAAACAAATACTCATGGCATCACCGTGACATTGGCAGCTTAGCCCACAACTCACGCGGCTTGCTTGTTGCTAGGGTGACCAGACAGCAAATGTGAAAAATCGGGACAGGGGGTGGGGGGGTAATAGGAGCCTATATAAGAAAAAGACCCAAAAATCGGGACTGTCCCTATAAAATCGGGATATCTGGTCACCCTACTTGTTGCTGTGATACTTTGGGGAAATCTCTCTAATTTATGACTTTGATGTGAAGTTACGAACTCGCTGTATGTACCTTTACCAAGCTGAAAATGCCATATGGAATATGCAGCCTTTTGGCGTCTCTGTTGTCCTTTCAACTCCATGTCGGAACAGGAGGGGGTAGGGGCCGTGGCCCAATGGTAGGGGGTCATTTAACTTAGGTGCTCGCCCGTTGAAATGTGATCACGCTCGACAACGGACTGGCTCCAAACTAGGAAAACTAGGTTAGCCGGGGTGAGGTTGCCTGGCAGTGAAGACACCTATTGAGGGTGACAAGGGAGTCACCTGACAGAGGAGACTGGAAGGTTATAAAAAGGGAGTCACTGATCTAGTTGGGGATCACTTTTCCTCAGCTCAAGAAAGATAGGACAGAAGCAATGGAACATGTAGGTGCCTAAGATGGGAGGGAGCCCTGCCTACCTAACTGCACATAGATGGATCAGGCACTGAATTAGAATCTAGAGTCTCAGCTCTGCCACTGACCTACCTTGGGCAAGTCACTGCACCACTCTGTGCCTCAGTTTCCCCTCCTAACTTTGTCTGACTGATTTATGTAAGCTCTGCAGGTCGGGGACAGCCTGGTTATAACACCTAGCACAACAGGGCCCTGGGCATCCTTGTGGCCTCTCACACGGCTATCATACTAACAATAACATTGACTGTGAATTTAGACCCTTTTAATTGGCCTCTTTTATTGGTTAGCAGCACTTTACCTATTGCCCTCACCATGTTGGATGCAAATATTCAATAGCTGGTTTCGATGAGCAGTTTTCAGGAACTGCTCAGTTCCAGCTCTTTCTAATTGACGGTTAGTGACTGGTTGCTAGGTCCCATGGTATCATTTCTGCGCTCTGGTTAGGTACCTGAAACTGACTTAGAGAAGTATCTGGGATGACATTTTAGGTGACTAACCATTTACAGGAAAAGACTAAGAATCTTTCAAGATTAGCGAACATTTTCATAATGACCTGGGAGTTCTCCAAAGAATCACGAATAAGGTAACAGTAAGTCCTCCTGAATGGCAGACAATGCTGCCGAAATAATAGCATGCAATCATCTAATTAATTAAACTAAAGCAGACTGACCAGGGGAAGAGTTAAGGTTGTATGGACATCAGCAGCGAGAACATTTGCAGGCTTTCGAGTGCAGAGCTGGGTGAAATATTTCAGGCAAATAACTTCTATTTGACCAAAAATGCAGATTTGGGCTGACCAAACAATTTAGGAATTCTGGTTGATGTTGGTGAATTCTTGCTCAAGAATAAAGAAACTCGGAAAAGTCGGAACAAGTTGTTTCCGAAAGATGTTGTGGAATTTCCCTCAGATTTATTTAAAAAACTCTTTAAAATGTTTTTTAAAAACTCCAAATAAAACAAAACAGTTCAGGGTGTGTGATAAGTTTCATTTGATTCAAAAAATGATTTTTTTTTTTTGATTTGCTGAAGAAAAAAAAATTGGGGGTCATCAAGTCCAGGTCCCTGCACTGAGGCAGGACCTAATAAACCTAGACAGGTGTTTATCCAACCTGTTCTGATGTATTTTTCCCCACTAAGGAATGCACGCATGGATGCCACACAGACACACTCCTGTCTTTGTTGTTGTTCTGAATTTTCTCAATCAGTTGGGCTCCAAACCTCTTTGTCCTGCTCCTTCCCTATGTGTTTACATATTTAATGCCAGTGGCCCTCCGTTTCTGGTCCTTCCTGGATGCAGGCTGATGCTTAGATAAATACCTGCAAGGTGATGTTTTTTCTCTCTCCTTCTTTCCCTCTGGCAGGGAAGGGGTTATATCGGGGTGCAGACTCTTTGAAGTTGGGGTGGGGGGGGGGAGGAAAGGAAGCTGTTGGAATATTCCATTCGCCCTGCAAAGGGAGGGGGATGTGGGGGGAGCTGTTCTATAACACGGTTGTACAAACGAGCTATACAAATAATCACCAGACTCACAAGGATACATCACTAGACATGAGTGTGCACAAATGTGCACTGAAATTGTGTGTGTGTTGGGGGGGGGGGGGGGGGGGGGGNTTCCATTCGCCCTGCAAAGGGAGGGGGATGTGGGGGGAGCTGTTCTATAACACGGTTGTACAAACGAGCCATAAAAATAATCACCAGACTCACAAGGATACATCACTAGACATGAGTGTGCACAAATGTGCACTGAAATTGTGTGTGTGTTGGGGGGGGGGGGAGGGTTAATAGATTCCTCTCCTCTTCATCCCCCGCCCCCAGTAGAGATGGTTCAGTCACCTGTTACAGGTGAGACATACCTGGATGCTGACTGCCATGGTAACTGCTCATCCTGGGGGAGAGGTTTGACCCTATTAACCCTTAGAATGCTGGTTTGCCCCCAGGCATGTCACACCTTTGGGACCAGCCAGTTCCTGAGGGGCCACCAGGGGGCGCTGTGCTGGGGTGCTGGCTTCTGGCCACTGGGAGCACCCGGTCCCTACCTATCTCCCCCCTCCCGCTCCATCCATCGCTCTCCTGCTCCCCCATCCTCCAGGCTGCCCTCCTCCCATTGCAGAGGACAGACTGGCCAATGCCACTTTGCTCCCCTCCTGCCCTGTGCGTGGCTGGCAGCAGCTCGTCCCTGCCCCCTATAGGGGAGGTCCAGGGGGCAGTTTGTCTGTGTGGGCAGGACAGCCAGGGCTTGGGATGCTGTGGGGATGGGACTGCAAAGGGGAGACAGCGGGGGGTGGGGGGGGAAACAGGGGAACAGGGCTTAGGGGGTGGGGCTGCTATGGGGCAATATAAGGATGAAGGGGGGAGAAGGATTGAGTGGGGGAAGGAGGGGGTCAGAAGAGGAGGGAGAAGGGACCAGTGTGTGTGTGTATGTGTGTGTGTGTGGGGGTAACACAGGTAGCACAAGGATATTACTCAATGGCTAATGCAAAAGCATGGCCCAGCGGCTAGGACACTAGCCGGCGACTCTGGGTCCAGTGCCCCGCTCTACCAGACACTCCCTGTGTGACCCTGGGCAATGCTCTGAGTCGATTGGTGCCTCAGTTTCCCCACCTGTACCACGGGGATAGCAGCACTCCCCTGCCTCACGGGGAGGGGTGGGGGTTAGGGTAACCGTTAGAGACTGGGAAATGCTCTGGTCCTAGGGTGACGGGTGGCCAGGTAAGTAGCTGAGACAGAATGTGAAGGTGGGTGTTTAGGGACTAGTTTCCCCCTCCCCCAAAGTGATCCATAAGATGGCAACATGTGCGAGAGGCAGGCCTGTTGTGACAAATTTGGGGCCCGGGTACAGGCCCCACCCCCTCTCATTTGACCTTATTTACACAGACATTAGAGAAGTTTGGGGGCCCCCCCTGAGCTCCAGTCCCCCCTTCCCCCCTTTTCCTCCTGTCTCATCTGCCCTGGAGAGAGGCTTCTCTACGGTTGGCCATGGTCCTAGCCTAAGGCAAAGTGGTGTACTGGTCTAGGCTGTCCGGATGACTTGCCGTGTGGACAAGACGCTTTCTCTCTCTGGGATAATGACAATCCGCTCCCTGGAGCATTGTGTTAGAGAACCTGGAGCATTGGGTAGTGGTCATGCAGCACTTTGAAAACCACAACACTAGAGATGGGCCAGGCCTAATCCCAACTCAGGAGCTTCCAGAGCCAACCTTCCAGCTCAGAATGATGTCCCAGGTCTTGAACCCAGGTCTGGGAGTCCCTAGATAGCTGCTTCTGCAGCCTGGCCCCTGCGCCCAGTGTCAGCTGAAACCTGGAGTGCCCACAAGCTGGTAGGACGAGACTCAGCCAAGACTCCACCCACGAGAGCCCTGATTGGAGGATCGCCCGACTCCACTGACTGGTCCAACCACACTATTTAAGCCAGAAGGAAGAACAGGACGTTTGTCTGAGCAACAATGTGGCTTCCTGTTGTGGCTACACCCAACCTGCTTCCTGCTCCACACCTTGCTTTTGCCTTCTCTCTTGTTTCCAGCCCTTGTCTCTCCTCCATTTCCTGCCCTTATGCCTCGCCTCCAGTTACCAGGCCTGGCGCCGACCCCGGCCTCCAACTTCTGACCCTGCTTGTCTTGACCCTTGGTTCTGCCATTTGGTATCTGACCTTGGCTCTGACTCTGGTAGTTGTTTTTGATACTGACCCTTGGCTTTGTTCCCCAACCTGGATGCCTGCTCTGCCCACTAGACCTGACAGCTGCTCCCACTCCTAGGCCAGGTCACTTATGGCCTGGTCCATAACAGTCGGTCCCATCCCAGCAACTCACCCCTGTTGGACTTTGGCAGCAGGGCTAAAACCTTACAAAAATGGCCACTGGGTTTCTAATGACTCCAAGGGACCTTGGTTTTATGTGTCATCTTCCTCGTTAGTTTAGAAAAATGAGGCACAGGTGGTAAAAGTGAGACATTCTGCCCCGAGAGAAGTAATGCAATTGGCTTTAATTGAGTTCCTCTGGATTTATGCTGGGGTGAATGAGAGGAGAATCAGACACTGGGACTGACATAGCTGGAAGAGGCTGGATCAGAAAAGTCTGTGAAGTCCTTCCATGACCTCCCATGTCTTGATAAGTCACAGCTACCAGCCCCCATTACAGACACACTCAGCCTGGGCCCCTGGTCAGAGCTCAGGGTATTAGGGTCACGATTAGAAGACCAAATGCAGCCTTGTGCACGTGAATACCAGACTTCTCCAAGAGCACCCAGCAGCTCCCACTTTGGCCCACTTCATTTGGGTGCTGCTGAGCTCTTGTGGAAATCCGACCCTCCAGCCTTCTTTTGTGAACAGTTCGGCTCCCAAATGCTCACCTCGCTTTCCTCTTTCCCCACAGAGCGGCCCCTCCTGAGATGTCTTTTCCTCCTAGGACTCTCCGGGAATGTCCTACTGGAGAAGCTACTGGTTTGGTATTAGGATGGTGATCCTGGGACTATGTTGTCTGCTCACGTGCCTCATCCTCACAGGTAAAGTGTGTGTGTGTGTGTGTGTGTGTGTGTGTGTGGAGCTGGTTGAGAATTTTCCATTGGAATGAAGAAACAATGTTTGCAAAATCGAAACTTTCTGTGGGAATTCTTTAATTTTGTTGAAAACTTTCAAAACTTTTCCAATTGAAAATTGAAGAAAAAAAAATTCTGGTCATTTTGACCCAAATCAGAATATTTTGTTCTGTTGAATTGACCCAAAATGTTTATTTTCAAAACAGTTCAACAAAATATTAAAATAGCATTTCCCTGTCAGTCCATTGCCTCATGGGAGTTGTAGTTTGGGCCTCCATTCTCACCTCTGGGCCGGGCTCCCTGGAGGACTACATGTCCCATAAAGCAATACAGGCTCCCCTCTTACCAAGATGTGTGATGCATCATGGGAGTCACATGACTCTCAGTACATTATGGGAGAGGGAGAATGAATAAATGAAAATGAATGTTGAAATATTGTAGCTTCCCAGCGAATGGAAACTCCCAGTTTCACTCAGTCTGTAGATAGGTGGAGGTACATGTATGTGGATAGAGAGGTGTGCATTGGGATGGATGGCCAGATGGATAGATAATATCGATCTGCATGAAATATCTCATCAGACTCAGAAATCAATCTCACTTTGAAGAACTCAGCTCCATCAGTCTCCTAACTTCTCTCTTTCTTTCTGTGTTTCTAGATGCACGCACCACCAAATCCCAGGCGATCCAGCTGACTGGGATGGTGGGAGGGTCGGTCGTTTTCCCTTTCAAAGTTCCCCCGTGGGTACCCGTGGAGACGATCGTCTGGAATTCGGTCACAACCCTCGCCACGTTTACCCCCAGGAAAGGGAAACCAGCCGCAGTTAAAGTGCTGGATAAACGCTACATAGGGCGGTTGAGGGTCTTGGACCATACCTATTCTCTGGTGATTAGCAACCTGAGCGTGCTGGACAGGGGCATATACAGAGCGCAGATAAACACGGAGTTCACCACCACCGTGACGGAATACCTGCTGCGCGTATACAGTGAGTGTGGGGGTGGGCTGCTGGGGGGCCGTTTCCACCTGCTGACGGTTGAGCTATTGGTCCATCTCTGGAAATCAGACCAGAGCAAGGGAGAGGAAAATCAAACTCCCGTCTCTTTTAAATTCAAATTGTGTCTGTTTCAAGAGCTTTCCTTAAACAAAGACCCCTCAGGCCAGTTTCCTCCAAGGATCAACAGGGAGCTAGTCAGCTCCTTTGAAGCTCTTTAATGAGTGCATGGCATTCCAGCGCTCAGTTTTAATGAGGGGCGCATGCTAATTTCTCGTCTTCTGCAGCTCAAGTGTGGCTATAACTGCCCTGTGGGTAGGTGTTTATTTCCACATAAATATATATATTTTAACAAGATTCCCCATAAAAATATTTGTACATAACATCTAGCCCCTTAGACACGTCCACGTGTAACGCTTGTCATCTTGAAAGAGCTTGACAAATTACGGGCTTACCCCTCCTATTGAAATCAAGGGCAAAAATCCCATGACAGCAGGATCACCAACGCCCACTTGGGGCGTGGTTACATGCTGCATATGTGGGTCTCCACTGCGTGGACCTTTGAATCTCAGGGCAAACGTTCCTGGCCATGGGGCGGCTGGGTGAAAAATTTCTGTGCAAACTGTTTTTTGAGGGAAAACTGGGTGGTTGAATAAATGGATTTTATTTGCCTAAAGTATCTGTTGGAAAACTCACCACCCAAAAACGGAACATTTTTTGGTTTTCACCTGAAAACACAAGTATTTTGATTCGGCTGTCCTGCCATGGTGCCTCATGGGAGCTGTAGTTTGATGGCCTCACTGCCTTGTTCTCCTCCACAGGCTGGTCTCTCTGGCCAGACTCTGTCTCCCATGATGCACTACCAACTTGCACGCCCTCCCTTCACTGAGACATGATGCATCATGGGAAATGTTGTCTGACTAGGAAGCCTGGCCTGTAGAGAAGAATGGGGACAGGGGACACCTGAACTACAACTCCCATGAGGCACCACAACTGTATTTCAGAATTGAAATATTTCAGTTTTTAATTTTTATCAAAACCTTAGAATATTCCATGTAGAAACCTCCTCCCCCCCTCACACACATTTTCTAATCAGCCCAATGTGTGACCTCCATTAACAAAGAGTAATTCACTGTCTCCTGTTAGTGGCTATATCCTAGCCCTTTAGTTCATGTAACTTAGGCTTTTAGATGCCGAAGGATGGGTTCAGTCCTGCAGAGGACCCCAGCCAGAGGTGTTCTTCCAGAATAATCCTGCATCTATGCTATGGAAAGAGATGAGAGGGCTGGAAACCTGGGATTGCACAGAGGGGCTCAAAGCTACGTGCAGGCAGCGCAGGGGATTCTCACTGCTCCCTTTCCCATTTCGTATTCCCTCTGACATGCAGAGAAAATCCCGGTCCCAGATGTTGCCGTTGCCATCCTGAATGGAACCTGCAACCTCCTGCTAAACTGCTCTGTCGCCGAGGGAGCGGAAAGCGCCACCTTCCTCTGGACATACACCCGCAGGAGGATCATCCAGATCAAGGAAGGACCCACCCTGCGCATCTTGAGCCGGCCAAGAGCTAAAGACATGGTGCACACCTGCCTGGCGAGGAACCCCGTCAGCCAGGGCTCAAAAACGATCTCCATAAAAGACTACTGTGGTAACTTCCTATCGAAGCATCTCTAGGATCAACCTGAAAGGCATGGGGTCCTGGGGTCAGCGTGGCCATGGCAGAGCTGCGTGGGTTACGATCCCGCTGCATGAAATTCACCTCTGTGCAGAGAGCCCGCCGCGTGCCTTGGCCCCACTTAATCCTAGATGCAGGCCCCTATCCTTATAGGGCTGTGGCCCAAGCCTTTCAAACCCTGACCTGTGGGCATGGGCCAGGTCTTCCTTACAAAGTTTTGTTGGCACAGAGGTGCTGGTCCATGCCCCTCACTGACAGAGCTGGGCCAGCCAAACTCCCCAGCTGTGCCGACAAACGAGTCCTTTTTGCTGATCTAGCTTGTGTCGTTCAGGGAGGAGGCTTAACTATACTGACAAACATCTCCTTGTGCTGCTATAAATTGTCCTCAATAGGTGGCTCTGCTGGACTAGTTATACCAGTAGAGCTGTCACAGCAAAGCTTTTCTAGTGTAGTCTGTCTAGCCTGGTGAGAGAGACGGTGGTCTGCTTCTCCAGTGCCCTGCCTCTTGCCCCGTCACTTACACCAGTGGGGCCTCAGGAGGTCCCAAAAATCCCTTTCTCATTTAGTAGCATTTTATATCCCGTTGCGCTGGTGTAAATGCCTGCACCAGGTTGTGAGCTGTTTGGGGCACAGACTGTCGTCTTGTTTGGTGTTTGTACAGCGCCTTGCACCACGGGGTCCTGGGCATTACCGCAAAGCAAAGAACAAGTTATATTCAGAGCAAGAGGGAATGGGGATAGGCAGGAGCGAATAGCCGCTTTCGTAGGCAGAAAATAACCCCAGAGACCTAGAGATACTCACTGCAGAGGCAAATGTTCATTGTGTGTGTGTCTGTTTCAACAGAAAGTGGCTCCCCGGCATCCATTTTCCAAGCGCTGAAGGCAACATGCATCTTCATGTTCTTTGGACTCCTCTTCAGCATGACCAATATTCTAAAATAAGGACCACACGCTGCCTTTGAATGCAGACTGGAGTGACGGGAATGCATGCAAAGGGAAGATTTGTTGCTGACGAGGATACAGAAGATATAACACCAACTGCATCCAAATGCCACCAACCCTTGCTGTAAGTTTCCTGAACTTCAGGTCTGCTAACGCGAAGAGCTGCTGCTGCAGAATTCATTACTGTGGCTTTTTAAAAAGCCACTGTAGATTGCAAGCAGCAAGAGACGATGCCGAGGCATTTCCCATCTGCAGGCAGAAGGTGATCATCTCCCAACATCTCCTCCTTATGGGCATGAAGCATCACGGCTGAGATCCAGCCAATAGTGTGATGGTTTGCTCATTGTGTTGACTCCTGTTTACCAATAAAAATGCACTTCTCAGTCAGGCCTGAAATTACCGATCTGCTCATAAAGATGTGGGGCTTTTTTCCCAGTTATGCCAAGGCTCTGGGGGTCGCTGTAATTTATGCTCGGAGTGGAGTAAAGGGGCTTAGTGTAACTGAGAATCTATCACCCCAAGAGCTTCAGCTAATAAAGACCCCGCTGCAAATCAAGGGGCCTGATCCTCCCCCGGCTTGCACCCCAGGGGCTTGATTCACCATTGTACTGTGCCAATGGTTGGTGACGGCTGTGATGTGGTGCAATCTGGTGGGCGGGAAACCCCTCCCCATTTAACTGCCAGCTTCCTCTCTCGCTCATTTCTGCATTTGAGTTCTCAGCGCACTTATCTGGCTGGGAGGGGGAAGAAAACCTGTTAGATGGGGGCACTGGTGTTGCCAATCCCCCACATTCAGAAATCATGAGACAGGCCACCCAGAACTCCTGCTTTGCGAATCACAAGGGTTTGTTGTTTTTTAATACTCAGTTTTGAGGTTTTTTTTAGTTTGCCTTCTGTGTTTTTCAGCTTTAGGGCTCTCGCTTTCAAGCCTTCCTCTGCCACCACAGGGGGCTAGATCCTTTTATTTTAAATGAAAGCCGAGATTCTCAGGAAACCACCTTCATCCAGGAGCTGGGCTTGCAGAAAACAGGACAAACACTGGCGGCAGCTTCCCTACTGCCCAAATTGTTAATGGGGGGGAGCGGAGGAAGGACCTTCCTAAGTGCAGAAGAAGGGGAATCCTTTAGCTTGGCTTTTACACTCTGGACTGCCTCGTGGAATAGCCACGGGAAACTTTCTTACCCGGCCTTCTCAGAAGCCCAGGTTGGGCTCTAGGGGACAATGAAGTTTCACCCTGGGGCATGTGGCTTCCTGGGTCTCAACTCGAGTCACCCGGCCCCACTCCTGGAGGTACAGAGTGAAAAGAACAACAGCATGGAACGGCTAAACGCTGAGGGTACATCCATACAGCCAAAGCTGTGCACGGGTTAGCCTGAACCAGCTAGCGCGGGTTACGATAGCAGTGAAGACAGAGCAGGGTGGGCTTCAGAGCAGGTCAGGAAGCAGTGTATGTGCCCAGGATCCGTGCTGGGCTGGCACTACCCATGCCAAAGCCGGCGCTGTGCTCGCTTCACAGCTATTGTGCCCTGCGATGGCTGGATTCAAATTCATCACAATGGCAAGGTCCATGGTGGACTTCATAGAGTCTCTGCCCTGTCTTCCTTTAGAGAGTCAAAACGGCATAAAAACCTCATCCCCTCATGCTGTCACGGTGCCGTTACGATGATTAATCATCTCTGCGGCGGTAACACATCAGCGCCAAGACCCCAATGTGTCAGGTGCTGTACGAACACAGAACAAATAGCCAGTCCATGCCCCCAAGTGCTTACGACGACGTGTTAGGGACAAAAGGCGGGCAAGGTCCTATCTTTGATTGGATCAACTTCGGTGGTGCAAGATGCAAGCTCTCAAGTGACACACAGCTCTTCTCGGGTCTGGGAAAGGTGCTCGGAGTATCACCGCTACCTACAAGGTGGCACAGATTGTTTAGAGTCAGGAGTTAACATGTTGCAAAAGACCCTTCGAGGTGAAATGGGCCATTAACCCCTCTGCAGCCACAGGACAAAGGGGGGTTAGTGGACTACAGATTATTGTCAGAAGCCATAACTCCAGTGTCTTTTTAGTGGCTAGTGAAGTTATGAATTTAAGCTCCCAGGGCCCAACAGAGCTACAGCAACATCGCACACAACAGGCTACGCTAGTTTGCAGGCCCAGGAGACGATGTCAAGGTCCAGTAACATCCTGCAAGCGAATGACTGGCAAAATTGGATCAGTCCCATAAATGGAGTTGAGAACATATAATTATACCCAGGGGCGGCTCCAGGCAAGCGCGTGCCTGGGGCGGCAAGCCGCGGGGGGCAGCCTGCCGGTCGCTGTGAGGGCAGCAGGCAGGCGGCTTTGGGCGACATGCCTGCGGGAGGTCCGCCGGTCCCGCGGCTTCAGCGGCAATTCAGGGGCGGGTACGCCAATGGCGTGGCACTGGCGAACCACCCGCAGGCATGCCACTGAAAGCCGCCTGCCTGCCGTGCTTGGGGCAGCAAAAAACATAGAGCCGCCCCTGCTTATACCCCCCACCACCCGACTCTCACGTGACCCCTCTGTAGAAGAAAAGTGCCACCGCTTACAATACAGGGTTTACTGAGGGTCAGCCTGGCCGCTGATATAAACCAGTGTGACTCCACCGACTTCAGTGGAGCAGTGCTAGCTTACTCCTGGCACGGGGGTTTCCAGGATCGACAGTCACAGAGTTTCTTCCGCTGACTTTCTGAGTTTCTTTAGACTGACCCCCTACTTGGTAAGGCAACTCCCCTCTGTTACATATACATATGTACCTGCTACTGTATTTTCCACTCCGTGCCTCTGATGAAGTGGGTTCTAGCCCACGAAAGCTTATGCCCAAATATATTTGTTAGTCTCTACGGGGCCACAAGGACTCCTTGTTGTTTTTTCTTCAGCTGCAGTTCCCCTCCCTGCTAGCTCCACGGCTAAAATTCTCCTCTGAGGCACAGCTGGGCCAGCCGGGGTAAGCAGCCGCGCCTGACAAATGCAGCCTGCCCGTTGCGTCACATCCGAGTTTATTGTTGTTTCCTTCTCAGTCAGATCCGTGGCTGGGGAATGTCTTTTTATAAATACCTTTCCGTGGCAACGACTGGATTCCCTGAAGCGTGGGCTGGGCTACAGTTCGTTCTGGGAACTTCATCCTTTCCACGAGCTTGGTTTGCACTTTAGCCATTTGCTCTGACATCTCCGCACGAAGAGAAAGCTTTGCTACCCCGGTGCTTCAGAGGAAGGTGCAAGGTACCCCCAAGTGGACCGTTATGGAATAGCTTGACCCAAGCGAACATTCTTTCCTAATCTCTAGCATTAGAGGTAAGTTTATGCCCTGAAGCATGAGGGTATATATCCTTTCTAAAAGATTATCTAGTCTAATGTAACAGTGGATATTCTCTTTATCCATATACATGTCTAATCTATTTATTAATCCTGTTAAACTCTTGGTCGCAATATCTTGTGGCAAGGAGTTCCACAGGTGAACCATGCATTGCATCAAAAAGCATTTCCTTTCATCAGCTTTAAGTGAGTTGCCTTTCAGTTTAATGGAACATCCCTTCTCCTGGTAGTGTGAAAGAGAGTGAAAGTTCCCAATGTCTCCCAGCCCATGTACTGTGTCGGTGTTTTGCCAGCTGTGAGTTGCATGTGAGCCTCAACACCAAAGGCAGAAGCTGCATTTTCTATCTTTGCTGTTCTTTCCCCCTCCCACATTTGTGTGCGGTCATCTTGTTTTGCCTTCTAGGAAATGGGATCAGCCTTTAACACCACCAGGAACAACGACAGCTCCAGCTCATCTCAACTAACTTCTCTTTTTCCCCCAAAGGACGGTTAGCAGCAGCTTTAATACTATCAGAGAATGTCAACACAGGTTTTCCTTCTAAAAATGAAACAGGGAATGGGAACAAGAAATGTTGCTAAAATAAAAACTGTACTTAACATTTTAAATTTCAGATTCCTCCACTCTTTTTCTTTCTTGCCCCTATCTTTAATAAAGCGTTAAAAGGAGGTTTAATGGGGTGCTTGCCATGGTACTAAGCAAGCTGAGATCTCTCTATACCAAACCCCAAACCTTGTTTAATGCTGGACAGTTTCAGGGTCATGTTAACACCTTTGACACTTTGGGCCCATTTGGTCCATCTAATCAATACAACATACTTGAATTGCGGGATGATTGTCAAATAATCGCGGCTGAATTGTGGACAAGATGTGGAAAAGTAACAACGGCCCTTTATTCACTGCAGTCGTTTGGAAAAGCCGGAGAAGACCTATTGGTTTAAGAAATATTTGCTGGGACAATATAAACACTCCAGTATTATCTTAGGCCTGCGAATTTTTTTGATAACCAGACATTGTGCTGCAACTGATTACAGCCGTTAACTCCCAGGGTTGACAGTGGGAGTCTGGGTGGCTGGTGGCCGGGGGCTCCTGCTATCAGCTGCCCTGCTGACATAATTGCAGCGGAAGTCTAATATTGGGGGGACTCGCAATTTCCACAATATCGCAAATGACATAGGGCCTTAATTTTACTATTTAGTAGAGGTGTCCATGAGCGGTTCCAATTACTCCTTCTAAGGCGGATTGCCTTTAACTTGTCACCACCACATTTCATCGACCATCACGCTGCCCATTGGACTACAGATGGGGAATACAGGCGCAGTTGCCCTGAACTGTGACAGCTGCTGATGCGTGAGGTCCCTGCCCTGGCAGGAAATTGATTAGATCAAATATGCCCAGATTATGCTAGCATGTGAAAGACGTGGTTTCAATTCCCGCTTTGCTACAGACACTCTGCATGACCTTGGGCAAGTCACTTACCCACTGGGCCTCAGTTGTCGGCCTGTAAAATGGAGCTAATAGCAGGGCCCTGCTTCACATAGGCACTGTGAGGCTATTGGCAGGTAAAACTAGCGTAGTGCTCAGAGAATATAGTACATACAGCAGATGGTCTCGGGCTGGTGCGCCCTTTACACAGCTGCCACTAAGTGAATTCCTGCAGGCTGGCTTTTCACAGGTTGGTCCTGCGTGGGCTTAAGCAAAGCTGAGGGCTCAGTCCTGGCTTGTGTGGCAATAGGAGAAGGAAAGGCCGCAGCATCTCACCTAGCAAGAAGGCACAATGTCCTCGTGGGTCCTGACCAGACTATAATGTAAACCCTTAACTCTGACCTCTATTTGGGGCTTACCTTAAAGCTCCTGGTTTTAAGAACTTGCAAGAAAATCTGAGTTTTCATTTCTTTAAAAGTAAGTTTCTAGCCTTGTGGTTGCAGAGAAAAACTTGAAAACATGAATCGAGTGACTAGAAGCGCCGAAACAAAAGGCGAAGAAAAAGACCCGAATGCGGTATTTTTGTTTTTTCAAAAATCTCCTGATTTATAAGCCAGTCTCGTGATTTTGTGGGGCCTGATGGATGGGGTTTGGATGCTGCTGTATTGACAGGTGCAGTTTACACGGGTCACTCTTTATGTTCATGGGATGCTATGTGTCTGTGAAAGTGTGAGGTTGAAGTTGATGGTTTGTGTTGCAGTGGGAGTTAGAGGAATAGGGGTAGTGCTGAGTTACTACAGAGAATTCTTTCCTGGGTGCTGGCTGGTGAGTCTTGCCCACATGCTCAGGATTTAGCTGATCGCCAGATTTGGGGTCGGGAAGGAATTTTCCTCCAGGGCAGATTGGCAGAGGCCCTGGACGTTTTTCGCCTTCCTCTGCAGCGTGGGGCACGGGTCACTTGCTGAAGGATTCGCTGAACCTTGAGGTCTTTAAACCACGATTTGAGGACTTCAATAACTCCGGCATAGGTCAGGGGTTTGATACAGGAATGGGTGGGTAAGATTCTGTGGCCTGCGTTGTGCAGGAGGTCAGACTAGATGATCATAATGGTCCCTTCTGACCTTAAAGTCTATGAGTCTATGAATCTATTGTCTGTGAGCTGACAGCACTATCTGTGATAAGGGAAAGGGGGTCTCCTAGTCCTACTGGTCCTTTCTTAGCTTTTCAGGAACTGAACTGGGTGGATTTTTCATTTAAGCAATCTTAGCTGTTACTTAACATTGGCTTTTTGTTTTGTTTTGTATTAACTATCCAGTTATCTATCTATCGATTGACATCACAGTCTATTTATCTGTGAGCTGCTGGAGAGCTGTGCAGTAAAGCATTAAGCAGTGTGACTCTATATACTTTGAATACTTTCCACCCCAAGAAAAAAGGAAAGACACAGCAGACCAAAAACAGGAAACATGCGTGGTCCCAGCGTACGTCTTATTTGAATACACCTGGTCTTACTGTATGTGGTGTCAGCAGACCTTTAAATACTAAGTCCACTGCAAGCAAAGTTTCATGTGTCGAGAGATGGACTGCAGTGAATGCATTTTGCTGATCATTTCTTTTTGCTGTGCTGGGGGTATGTACGTTTTCCTATGGTTAAATGGCTTGGTGCAAACTGATTTGCGGGTGTATGCTGTTCAGAGCTCTAGGTGACAATTGCTTTTATCATGCATGAGGCAGATGGTGCTTTGCTTTATAGCCAGAATACAAATCTGCATTAAAAAGAGGAAAGTTTTCTGAAGAGGGTGAATAGATCATATTGTTTTAATATGGGGAGGCTCACAGGACAGTGAAGGGAGACGAGAACCAAGATAGAGAGCTCGATCTGTATATGTGCAGCAAGGAATCATTTTACAATGTATATTAGAGCTCGGTGAATAATTCGTCAGAAAGCGTTCGGTACCTGTCTCTGCCCCCCTTCCTCAGGGTGTGTGTAGTGCCTTATTTCACAAGGAGTCCCGTTGACGTCAATAGAACTAGTTGGAGAATCTGTCACTTACCGTGATTCACAGGGAGCCTAGCCCCAGGGGGGCCTGGTCTGTGACTGGGGGTCCGAGATGCTCCCACAATAAATAATAACAGTCTAGGAGGAATGGGGGGAAATTGGGAAGATGGAGGCTGGCTGTCAGGTGAAGTTTACAAGCTGTCGGTCAGGCTGTTGAACGGGGGGGTCAGCCCCAAAGTTTACATCACTTAAAACTCGATGGCTCAAAGTCTAGAAATGGATTGTGTCGCAAACCTCCGTGGAACAGCGGGTAGGGAGCCGGCGTGCACTGGCCAGGGTGATCCTGGTGGGACGGATGAAATCACCCTAATTCTGCAGGTCTTTGTGATCTCTGATTTCTATGCAGAGAAGCCGCTGTTCTTTCCAGGGCTCTGGCTACTCTCTGTCCAGGGATGCATGTGCCATGTCTTGCTAAAGGGAGCGTGTGTCTAGTGGTTAGATTGGAAGTCAGCACTGCTGGGATCTGTTCCCAGTTTGCGGGGGATGTGTGGCTAGTGGTTAGAATAGGGGGAATGGGAGTCAAGACTCCTGGAGTCCTATTAGGATTTTCCTGTCATTCAGGGCAGGTGTAACAACTGTCAAAAGTGAAGATTAAAAAAATCGTTCCTATTATTTGAAGCCTGTTTAAAAAGCCAAGTGCATGCAGGACAACAAGGACGTGCCTCACGTCAAACAAAGCAACGGGAACCGGACTGAGGTCGATTCTCTCTCTGTAACTCTGTTGTGGTGCCTCCATCTTAGGGCTCAGTGAGGATGTTTTGCACACCCCAGCCCCTTCCATTCATGGGTCTCTAAACCCTTTTGAGGCATTAATGACAGAGCCACTCAAACTCCCTGGGAGGGCGGCCAGTGAGATTATCCCCATTTCACAGAAGGGGCGGACCAGGAAGGCTGGCAGATTGCCCCTAATTACACACCCAGGCAGCAGCAGAGATGGACACAGGACCCCTGACCCCCAGTCCTCTGGTCTAACCGGGAACCTGGACACTAGTTCAGAGCCAGATCTAGAACCCAGGAGTCCAGACTCCCGCGCTCCTGTTCGAACCACTAGGCAACATTAACAATGCGCAAGACACCATCTACTGAATGTGCTGCAATATGGGGCAAAATGAGATGAGTTAAAGAAAAGGAGAAGATCACGAGACAGCCTCAGTTTGGAATTTCTCATTGGTTTGGTGGGTTCAAAACTGGCTTCATACCAGGCGAATACATGCTGTAACTTCCCCTTGGGTTTTTCTGTGTCGGGGGCATACCAAAAAAGTCCCCCATAGCATGAGAGCTGCTTTAGACTCACTGCCCATCTCTGATCCCATCGTGAGCTTTCCCTTTGGAATGCTGCTGGGCCTGGACTCTAGCCGGGTTCTCATCTGGATTCTGTCTCACTCGGTGTTGCCTGTTGTCAGAGTTCAGGTGAGATGCCTGCTTCATACTGGAGGTGCGCGCTGGCTGGGCACTCTGCCCTGGCCGAGGGATTTTCGAGATGATCTAACAGGGCTTTTCCATCAGTCGCTGTTAAGATCCCAATCACAACACACCATTCTCCGGCCTGGTTCCCAATCACACTCTGGTACTAGCATCAATGAAAACCAAGCGCGTTGTCTATTCCCGCCACATCCTGGGAACACACAACTACATGCTGAGTGGGCTATTTTGTGATGGTTTATGGTATTTACTGAAACTGTACAACTGTGTGTTTGCAAACTAGGCCGGATGGGGATCTGCTACCTGGGGGGGGCAACCCCCCCTTTGTTGTTTTTCTGTGTGGGGCAAACCCCTTCCTCTCATGGAAATAATTCATAGGAAAGAGCGGGCGGGAAAATGAGTTGTTTTTGCTTCCAGTTTAACTGACAACAACAACTCAGTCAATGATGAGCTGGCATCCCTCACTACTAATGTTTCCTACAAAAACAAAGCTTCGGTAATCAATAGGACGGGTGAATGTGAATCATTGTACCCGAGGTAACGGGAGGAAAGGGGCTCTCAGGGACTTCCCTCAACCAAGGAGGGCTGATGCCTTCACAAAGTTCTCTCCAGGAGAAATGGACAGTCCTGGGCATTTTTCATTGACCCCAATCTATGTATCTCTGTGCGCGCGTGCACACACACACACACACACACACATCCCCAAGTCAAAATGAGGAGGTTTAAAATTGTTTTTATTAACTGTGTTTTTCCATAGCGTGGATCAGCCCATTGTCTGAGCACCTAACGAGCGTTGAGCCTGACAGTGAAGGAGAGGATTTATGATGCTCCGCTCACAGATGGGGGCCTGACATTTGCCATCAGGCCTTTTGGGTTCCCTACTTGAGACACTTGAAAGGCACTTGGCTTTCAGAAGGCAGGTGCTCGGCACTTTGACAAGGCAGTCCCTCTGAGCTGTCTCACGCTTCATGGATTTTAAGGCCAGAAGAGACCATTAGAGCCTCCAATCCCACAGGTCATTCAATTTCCCCCTCTGACCCCTGTATTGAGCCCAATAACTTGTGTTTGGCTAAAGCATTTCTTCCAGAAAGGCCTCCAGTCTTCATCTGAGATGTCAAGAGACGGAGGAACCACTGCTTGCCTCGGCACTTTGTTCCAATGGTTAATCGCCCTCCCTGTTAGAAATCTCAGCCTTATTTCTAAAGTTGGGTACCCAAAATCACGAGCCACGTTTGAAAATCTTAGCTGGGGAAACCGAGGGCCAGAGCTTTACCTAAGGCCAAGCAGGGAGTGTGCAGCAGAGGCAGGAATTGCATGTGGATTTCTTGGGCTGCAGCCTCGTGCCTTAAACACAAGATCAGCTTTTCCCCCCTGCCCATCTCTCGCTAACGGCTCCGTTCCGTCGGCGGGTCACTGCTGAATTCCATCCGCTGGGAGATTTCATTGCAAACATTTCGCAGGACTCCCTTCTCGAGAACTGAGCCCAGTCTAGTTTTAAGGGATTTAAGCGATGGGTCTCCCGCCTGACCCCACAATCTAACACACCTCACTCGAAGGAGATTTCCCTGGGAGACGCCATCCAAATTTCACAATTTCAGCTCATTCTACCTGGGCATTGTTCCACCCTGAACAATTCCCCCCCCCGTCAAATACTTCTAGACAGTGGCCTGTCTCCTTACCCCCTTTGCTGTGGCAGTAAATGCCTGCAGCCCCTCATATTAAGGTTCCATTTAGGGTAAATGAACAAATCAAAGATGCGAGCATGTTACAGACACGTGCTATAGATGAGTGGTTTTCAAGCTGTGGTCCGCGGAGCCCTGGGGGTCGGCAGACTAGGTCTAAGCTTTCCAATGGGATCCGGACCCCCATTTGAAATGTTTTAGGGGTTCGCAAATGAAAAAAGGTTGAAAACCATTGTTCTACATGGTCCTGAGCACATCAGCTGAAGGTATTCTAGCAGGCTGGGCTGTGTAATCAACCATTCCAACAGGTCATTTATTAAAACAACTGACTCCTCATTTATTAACCTTTTATCAGCTATTTATAGATAACCCTTGCAACAGTCATTTTTCCCCTCTGAACTCATTCTCATTTGTCATCACCTTCCTGAGCCCACAGTTCCCAGAAAAAAGCACACTAATCTAACTCAGCCTCACGTTGCCAGGGACTGTCACTTCCAGCATGGAGTCTGTCTCAGAACTGCTCTGAGTCAAGCAAAGACTTTCCCCTTTATCCTGCGCTTAAAGGCCACCCCAGAACCCTGGCGGGTTTCGAACGTCTGCTCTGGAAGCCTTCAAACCAGGGCAAGCGCCGCTCATCAGCGAAGACGCTTTATTGAGTCAGGGTCTCTTTGCATGCTCTGCTCTGGCTTTGCAACGGAGCCTTCGTCTGACTCTAAACACAGTTTTTACACCGGTTTAACTATTTCATTTAATTCTACCAATGTAGTTAGACCAGTGCCACCCGGGGTAGTTATACCAGTACAATCCCGGACAGGTGCCTTAGACCAGTATAACATATTCCCCGTCTCTGTAGGAATAGCTAGCCCAATATAAAGCACCTTTCTACCTGTCTAACTGCATTCACACTGCGGGGATTGTATCGCTTTAACTAGCCCTCCATCGTTAAAGTGGTACAAGCTGTGCGTGTAGACAAGGCCTTGGTGTGATTAGCAATTGGCCCCTCAGCTAAGCAGAGGACTGGTGAAAGCAGCAGGGAGATCATCATACAGCTGCCTTTTCTTCCGACAACCTAAAAGCACTTGAAGAAAAACGTTGCTGAAAATGAAAACTTTTTTGCTTGTGTCGATTTTTCGAGGGTTTCCTGTCAGCTCGCGAAGGGAGCGGGGGTTCTTGGTACGCGAACCAGCCCGGGCGTCTACCAACTGGGCCAGCCCCTGCCACCCTGACCTGGCCGTACAAGCAATGTCGCTAATTTCAATGGGCTAGATCCTCGGCTGGTGTCAAGCGGTGTCCCAGCGCGACACCAACTTACAATAGCCGGGCTCTGAGCCGTTGACATCAGTGGAACGCTGGCCAGACGGCACGTGCTGGGGGTCTGGCTGCCCTTGGAGAACAGCCGAGTGACACCAGGTGCAGATTTCTTAGAAAGACCACGCGTTGCAAGTGTTCCTGTTTTTAATCTACTCAAATAGAGACGGAACATCCATTGAAAACATTTTCTGTGTCTTGCCTGAACGGGCTGGCGTGTTCTTGGCCCTGGCGGATATTGGGGTGTTCCCAGCTTTGGACCGCCAAGTGGTCTCATTAATACAGATCGAAAGGTCCGTCTACACTGCACGCTCCTTCCAGCGGCATGTGGAGTCCATGCACCGCATGCCTTCTAGCCCGGGTATAAACGGCTGTGCAGACAGCGAGGCAATGCTTAGGCAAGTAGAATAAAGACATGCCTCAACCCTAGGCTATGTACCCTACGTTCTCTCTACATACCCAAGCTGGGCCTCCCTTGTCTACACTGTGATTTTTAGCAGCCTAGTGTCCCCCCACCTTCCCACAGCCAGAGCCTTTCATTGCCACATATAAGGCAATTGTTCCTTCTTGGGAGCAGAGCAGGGAAGGGAAAAATTCAGAGAGGCACAATCGGAACCCTGCTTCCCCCTTCCACCAACAGCGCCATCATCAGCCTCTGGCCCTCACTAACTGTGCGACGCTGGATGGTGTGCTTGGGGGCAGAGCCAAGACTACGCTCCTCCCTGCCCACTTGTCTTACTCCCCCTTGTGCAGAGTCAACCTGTGGAACTCCTTGCCAGAGGATGTTGTGAAGGCCAAGACTATAACAGGGCTATTAGCCAGGATGGGCAGGGATGGTGTCCCTAGCTTCTGTTTGCCAGAAGCTGGGAATGGGCGACAGGGGATGGATCACTTGATGATCACCTGGTCTGTTCATTCCCTCTGGGGCACCTGGCACTGGCCACTGTCGGAAGACAGGATGCTGGGCTGGATGGACCTTTGTTCTGACCCACTCTGGCCGTTCTTATGCAGCAGCAGTGCAGCCCAAGACACAATCACACTCTTAGTAATGGAACAGGGCTTGCTAGTTGATGGAACTTGGACACCAAACTTTTGATGGCTTGTTGCCAACTCTTGTAATTTGATCATGAGTCTGCTTTTTTGCTGGAGGGGGAGGGAGGTTTCTTCAAACCCCAGGTCCTGGAGTCACGTGATTAGGTGAGTATCTCCGCTTTCATTGGAAAAAATAATGAAAGTACATTTCTAGTGCTCTTGTTTGCAGAGAAAAGCTAGAAAAGGAAGCCTGACTGTAACCCTAAAGGCTCAGCAAGCCGATGGCAAATAAAAGAGCTCCAGAATATATAACTTTTTAAACATCTCATGTTGTTTTTGGGGTCTGACTCGTGATTTTTGAACTCCTGGGGTGGACAACGCTGTGTACGTTGCCGTCTGTAAAACATCAACTCATGTCTGCGCTAACTCTGTTTCGTTGCTCCTTGTAGGCACAAGCTCTGAGTCAGAAACAACAGTCTATGGAAGCCTGGGGGGCTCAACGCTGTTGAGCATAACACCCAAATTTCAGAATTTTACTGTGCAATTTAGCAACGCTCTATGGAAACTGTCCGTTGGAACCAAGAGGAAACTTATCATCCGCTATTCTGGAAACAATTATACCAATCACATGACGGAGCAGATCAAGTTTCATCCTGAGAACTTCTCCTTGGAAATACTGGACACCAAGAGAACGGATGCAGGGCACTATGAATACATGGTGAACAAAGGCTCTGAGGAAGAGTTTTTGCATCTCCAGTTGGAAGTGTATGGTAATGAGCACAGTATTCGTATGCAGGTTTGGGGAACTATCCTGGGTAGGGTGACCAGATGTCCCGATTTTATAGGGACAGTCCCGATATTTGGGGCTTTTCCTTATATAGGCACCTATTACCTCCCACCCCCTGTCCCGATTTTTCCCACTTGCTATCTGGTCAGCCTAATCCTAGGTCCCAATAACTGGTGTAGTTCTGTGGCTGGTCAGTTGCTAGGAGAAAAGGCCACTGGCGTGATGAAATTGGTGCTTGGTTTCAGTTAGTCCAGCCTCAGCCAGCCGTGAATCGTGGAGGGAGTGGGGCAAGCGCGCTGGCTGTGCGAGGAGCTGCTGCCTATTCCAGTCCCAGCCTCTCCCTGCAGGGGGTGCTGTAGAGACCCTGGCACTCACCCACTCCAGCAGCTTCAGTGCCGTTCAGACACCCTCCAGCACCCCATGGCCCACATGCCCTTTGGCACCCACCCTCCTATCCAGCACACCCAGCCACACTCCTCCCCACCTGCTACAGACACCCCAGCACCCAGCCGCCCTAGCGAGAGCACCCACGTTTTGTGCAAGCCTTGCTTGGGGCACATAATCTGACATTCATGGGCATATGCAAATTATTCAGATATGCAAATGACCCCATGGCATAATTTGCATAGAACACTACTCATGGAGCTGCACCGAACTCGGCAGCCAGGGAAGGCCTTAGCGGCGAGAACTTCCCGCTCAGTCGAATGGCGCCGATGTTGCTGGCGTTTAAATGCCCTGGAGAGGGAGATGACCCAGAGCAGGACTGGGAGCCGGATCAGGCTGGCAGCATTTCACTCAGGGCTGTCAGTTCCATCCTTCCCCAGATAATCCATTCGTCTCCCCTCCCCATCGCTCCCTACAGAGCAGGTGTCCGTCCCCGACATCCAGATGGTCAGCAAGACCTTGGGGAACGAGAGCTGCACCATGAACCTGAGCTGCACGGTGAAGAGCGGGGACAACGTGGCCTACAGCTGGACCTGCAGCGAGGGCAACACCTCCCAGCACCCCTACAATGACAACTTCCTGCACCTCTTCTTCCCCCCAGGGGAGGGCAGCTTCTCTTGCACGTGCACCGCCAGGAACAAAGTCAGCCAGCAAATCACCAGGTTCAGCTCCTCGGTGGAGTGTAGCAACAAGACAGGCGGTAAGTGATGCTAGAGGAGAAAGGGGCAAATCCGCTCTGACTGCGCAGTGGCTGTGCCCACCGGGGCCAAGGGCCGCTTGGCTGTTGGCTACGTTGGGTCTAGGGGCCAAATTCCCAAGCCTTGGCCCAACATCTTTACCTTGCATTGGGTCTTCCGTGGAGGCTCTGGGTCCATCTCCACCCTCGGAGACAGGGATGAGCCCAAGTCTCTGAGCTCAGAACCGAGCCCCGGGCCCTGCCCACCTGGCTTAAAAACTCACGGCCACCACCCAAGACGTGGGCATTGAGCTTGGCTCTGAAGGAAGCGTTGGTGCCTAAGCGGGCCAGATTCTCAGCTGGTGCATATCAGCGTAGCTCCATTGCAATCAACGGGCCTGATTCTCCTCTCACATATGCCCACGTAAAGCAGGACGAGCTCAAAGGGCCCATTTCAGCAGCCAGATGCGGGCTCCGGGCATTCAGAGCTCTGGGTAAGGAGCCATTGGTAGGGGTCCTACAGACTCCCAAACTACACCTCCTGTTCCTGAGCTCCATCTGCTGGCACCTATTCTACTCACTATTTACGTCTAGACAGACCCGGGCACCGGTCAGGTTCCTCGTGGGGCTGAGGACATAGAGGGCTGATGTACAACAGGGTCTTTTACACCACTCCGGCTGCATAAAGCAACCTTAACGGGGGCTGTGAGGGTAATTTGCATCCACTTTAAAGACCTCTTTGCCCTGCGGGAGCTTTAGTATAAATAGAAATCCTGCCTCTGGTTTCATGGTCACTTGGTTTTCAGAGCTAATCATGCAGCAGCCCCGGTTACAGTACAGTAAAGCCCAGGGTTGGTTATAAATCACACCTACTGCAACATTTAAAACCTTCCGTGGGAACTCCCTCTCGAATAGCCTCTGGGGGATAGAGCTCTCTCTCGCTCATTGGGGTTTTTCTGACACCTCCTTTATGACGCAGGGGACTTTTATGGGGTGTTTTAATGAGACATTTAAACCTCAGCCTGGGACATTTTTCTTATAAGTCTCCATTCATTTGAATTAACATAGTCGGAGGGCGCAAGACCCAGATTTCTACCCTGCCCCTTGCTGTCTTGTGTTGGGGGGGGAAAAACCATCCCCTTGTGATTAGCTGGACCAGGCCCTTTCCAAACATAGACCGGATGACAGTCCTACTGCAAAGGTAACTAGAGCATCGGGGCTGGGAGCCAACTCCTAAGGAGCAGAACCAGTTTAGACATAAAAAAAGACAATAAGGAGTCTATGCCTGATTCTCATTCACCCCCAGGCCTCTTTATGCCTCCTGGTAAAGGGACCTTGGAGTGAGTGGGAATCCAATCCACGGTTGTTTGACACTAGAACCTCCATTGTCTCCTTGCTTCCTTGTGCGCCCATCTTTGACCTGTTGTCTCTTGTGGTCGACGTAGATTGGAAGCTCTTTGGGGACGGGGCTGTCCCTTTGATCTGTGTTTGTACAGCGCCTAGCACCATGGGGGCCTGGTCCATGACGGGGGCTCCTAGACACCCCCCAATACCAACGATAGCTATTAATAACGAGAGATCAGCGTTCGGTGTAGTCCATCCTCCGTGGCGTCACCCTGCCGTAGTGTAACACCAGCGGGAGCTTGGCAAGCCAGCTGTAAAACCAGAGCGAAGCAGCGACGTGTGGAGCAGCTCCAGGCATTTGGCACCAGATTGGGAAGCGTAAGAATTTGGCACGTAGGACCACATTTTAAGAGCGCTTGTAAGCGGGTGCTCTCACCTCCAGGGTGCCCCCTTGTGCCTAGACACAGCGTTACAGGGGACTTCGCCTCTCCCGTCCTCCTTCCACTGCCTTGACCCCAGGATGGCCAGTTCCAGACGGTGTCTTCTTTCGACTTCCCCTCGGGGTTGTCAAGGGCCCGGCCCTCATGCCAAGTTATGTGACAGTTCACGCCCCTCCCGGGGTTACTAAAGAGCCAACTTAAAGTGCACGAACAAACAACGTCCACCGCTCTGTTCTGTCCCTCTGGGGCTCGACTGGACTCAGCTTCTTGGCCCCGGCTGAGGTTCTCCTGAACGGCTTCTTCCCCAGCACAATTCCCCCCTGCTCCCTCCCCTACGCTACACCTTGGGGGTACCTCAACCTTGCCTCTGGCAGCTCCTCCCAGAGGAGAACTCGCCTTGTTCCCCCCTCCAGCAGTTCCCAGCTCCATTTTCGTAGCTCTGGCCCTGCTCCACCATCACTACTCGGGTCACTAATTAACCCTAACACTGCCGGCTCATCAGTGAGGCTGACAGACAGCAAGAGACTTAGGGTTGGATTTTTAAAGGTATTTAGGTGCCCAACTCTCACTGGTTTTAATGGGCATTGGGTGCATAAGTACCTTTAAAAATCCAGCCCCGAGTGACTTTTGAATTTCAATTAGATTTAGGTTCTTAAAGCCCATTGGTATTTAGGTTCCTAATGTCCTTTGAAACCAATGGGAGTTAGGAGTCTGAATACCTTTGATAATCTGGGCAGTAAGGCCCTTTTGAAAATGGCACCTAGGCTCCTCAATCACTTAGGCGCCTCTGAAAATTTTACCCTGGTCTAGCAAAACACGAGCGTGCTTAACATTAAGCACATGAGGAGCCCTAGTGTAGACAATGGATCTGCCGCTCAGATACACTGAAGTCTATACACGCGGAAAGGGGTTGTAATTGACTCCCCTTTACTCTGCCAGAGAGAGTCCCAACGGGGCTATTTACACACTTCAAGTGAAGCTTGGATTGGGGCCTTCCGTACCTTCTGCTGATTCTGCACTTCCTGTGTTTTCTGTCTGTTCTACACGAAGATAATAAACCGCGATTAAAGAGATAAAGGAAGCGGCAATGTGATCTTAAAGCGGCATGGGCCCTCGCTCCTGCTTAACGATCACCTCCTCCTAGAACAGGGCACCAAGGTCAGGGACCAGTTATTAAGCATCTTCTTTTCTTTGTAAATCACTTTCCAGGCTCGCTCAGGAATGAACTCGTGGAATCCATCGTGCCAATAGCCATTGTGGGGGTCCTGGTCTTCGGTGCAGGGGTCACATACTGGCTGAGACACAGAGGTAGGTTTTCAAGAGAACTTGTTACGGTCTTAGGCCAAGTCCACGCTGTAAACCTAACGTCCGTCGGCATACAGCCGCCGCAGTAATTACTGCGCTCGTGCGTGGCTACACTGTGCTCCTTGTGTCGGCGGTGCGCATCCTCAACCAGCAACGCTTGTATCGATTGTACCGTCAGCGTGGGGCATTGTGGGACAGCTCGTGAAAGCCAGTAACAGTCGATGTAAGCCATGGAGTGTCTACACAAGCCTTTGTCCTGGTCAATGCACAGTTTTTGTACCGGTATAACGCTTCCAGTTAGGGCTGTACTCATTTATACCAGTACAACCCTAGTGATACTAGTATAAAGGTAGCTTAGTATAGTTTATTCCCCTTCTCGTACAAGAATAAACACCTTACCTACTGGCATAACTCCGTCCACTCTAGTGGGGGGAGTTGTAGCACTATACGCCAATATAGTTAAAGCTGTACGACACTTGTGTTTAGATGCGACTTTAGGGTGAAATTTATCCCTGTGCAAAGGGCCAGCACCACGTAAGTCCTCCTTCATTAGCCTGTGGAACTCATTGCCACAAGATGTTGTTGAGGCCAAACTTTTAGCAGCATTCAAAGAGGGGTTGGACATATACACCAGATAATGAGAACATCCCGAGTTTTGTCTCTCTAAGGTACTCACCTGGCCCCCATCACTGCAGCAACTGGGCCCCTCACAATGTTTAATACAGTCACGCTCGCAGCTCCCCTGTGATGTAGGGAAATGCTGGTTTTTTACACATGGGGACCTGAGGCAGGGAGGGATTGAGGCCAGGCCTACACTGGAAAAGCTTTGCGGGTATATAGATATCCTGGCAAATCTACCTAGTGTAGATGCAGTTTATGCGGCAAAACAAATTGCTTTTGCTGGTGTGGCATATTCTGGTTCCCCAAACGAAACAAGCCATACCCACAAAAGCACTTTTTTTCTGGTGTAATTGTGCCTATGCTAGGGCTTTTGCTGGTATTAAAACCTCAGTAAAAATCACACCCCTAACCACATGACTTCTCTAGCGCAGACCTGGCCTTCAGCATCCGGTGCTTGGCCACTGTCAGATACAGGCGAGTGGGTTAACTAGCCCCTGGCTCTGACCCAGCCTGGAAATGCCTGCGTGCGTAGGTTTTGTGCTGCGTCTCTGCACATGGGTAAATTTCACCTGTACTGAGCAGACTAGCCATGCGTTCAGTCTCAAGGGAACTCCACCTCGTAGTTTATTTTAGGTTTAAAAAGAATAGCTGTATTTTTTCCACCCAGCATACAGAGTTAAGAGGCAGGAAGGAAGGTTAAAAAAAAAATGTAACCACTCGAACATCATGTGACAACATCATATGCTGAACATCATATCATGAACATCATATGCTCTTGTGATATGATCTCCTCTCATGACTTCAAGGGAAGTGAGGGATCCTAGCCTAGATATAACATGATAGGTATCTCGCGTACATCTTAGATAAATAGAAAGGCAAGGTGCAATTAATTCACCCTTGTGCTTCGCCTTCTGCAGGCACTTATGTTAGTGCGATGTGAGTGCAAATCAGAAAAACAGTGTTTTACACCCACTTTGCATAGGTGCAAATGACTGCACAAAGTGCCAGGCAATGGCTGAGCCTCTTAGGAGTTGTAGTTTGGGCATCTCATGCACCCATTGCCCTCTACAGGCCAGGCGCCTGGTTGAACTACATGTCCCATGATGCATGGCTCTCTCCTGTCTTTATGAGGGGAGCAGATATAGCCTAGGAATCCCTGGGCAAGGTGCATCATAGGAAATGCAGTCCAACCAGAGAGTTCAGCCCATAAAGACGAATGGGAGCATAAATCACACGGAACTACAACTTCCATGAGGCCATTTTAAATGGACCTATTTCAACTTTTGGCTTAAATATTTTGACAAACTATTGAAATTTTCTGTCAAAAGCAGACACTTTTCATGAACATTTTTTGTTTAGCCAAGAACCTTAATTTTTCTGTCAAAAAACCATAGGGATGGAAAATTTTTGACCTGCCCGGTCCGTCAGCCTTTTACGACACCTGGTGGAGTTGAAGGGGGATGTGACCGGTTTCAGGCAGCTAAACTTCCAACAGCTTGGGAACCGCCATCTCAGAGGAAGCCAGAATTTGATTAGGAACTTATTCTGCTGACGAATGCGTAGACTGCAAGAATTGTGATGTCGTCTGACAGGTCCTTGCCTGTATCTCTACGAATCTAGATCACAAGGCTGACCTGGTCCCATCTGTGTGTCTCCTGCCCTAACAACCCTTGCAATTGTTTTTCCAATCAGGCCAAGAAGATCATTGTCAGCTGAAAGAGGAAAAGGAAAGTTGCACAATTTACTCACAAGTCCAGAGAGTGGAGGTGAGTTTGGGCGTTTGCTCTTTGTGTGCGACAGCCACCCAGCGCCCACCTAGGTGGCCCTGGCCTTTCATTCATAGAGTCATAGAATATCAGGGTTGAAAGAGACCTCAGGAGGTCATCTAGTCCAGCCCCCTGCTCAAAGCAGGACCAACACCAACTAAATCATTAGAAGGTTAAAGTCCCATCTACAACGTGGGTGAATTTTACCCTGGGAAGAGGGCCACAAGGCTCATGTATCACTTACATCCTGCTTCGCTTGGGTTTGAGTCGTTTATAGGCGTTTCCGTACAAAGGGGAATTGACACCCTTCTGGGACTGATTTTAAACTGCATTAGCGTCCAGCTGTATTCAGAAAACTCACGATGTTCACCTAGCTTAGGGCTGCCAACCCTCCAGGATTGGCCTGAAGGCTCCAGGAATTAAAGATTAATCTTTAATTAAAGATTATGTCAAGCGATGAAATCTCCAGGAATCCATCCAACCAAAATTGACAACCTTCCTGCTCCCTGTACCTGCGTCACTTGAGTCTTCTCATTTTACTGCCCTGAAGAAGGTTACGCCCTGTCTGCTGAGCAGGGACAGACGCAGCTATGGGGGGGGAGGTGGATTCCACTCCGTCTCGCGCACCCGCCGCCAAATGGCCTGGCCCCAGCTGAGTTTTCACAGGAGCAATTTTAGAGGAGCGTCTAGGGGTAGGTCTGCACTGCAGCTCTGTGGGACCCGGGCTTGTGGACTCTGTGTTTCCAAGCCCACACCTGAGCATCCAGGATGTATCGTAAACCTGGGCTTCCAATTGCTGGACCCGGGGCTCACAGCCCTGCTAACCCATCCACACCGCACTACACAGACCTTCTGACTCAGAGCTGCAGCTTGGGCTGCGTCCGGGCTGGAAAATGACAGGCCTTGGACCTGAGTCCCAGCTGGGCTTGGGCTCTGACCATCTCCTTAGCAGGGTCCCGAGCACTTGCTGACCCGAGTCAGACTGATCTGTGTGTGGATGGAAAGAGGGCTGGGGCTCACACCTGAGCGTGGGGTGTAGACATTCCCTATGGGGCACGGGGACGTTCGTGCAGCTCTGAGGGACTTGAGAACTGGCCCCATGTTTCTCACCTCTCAGTGACTCCCTGATCTAGTCACTAAGAGGACGTTTTGCGCTGGTTTCCTAGCAGTCAGCCCAGCTACATTCCCCCCTGGGCAAGCCATGCTGAGTTCTTCCCTTCTTGCAAATCACCCGAGGTTCTGCAGGCCAAATTCTGCCCTCGGCGACCCCTGTGCAGCCCTGTAGCCTGCCGCACGGTGCGATCGCTGAGCGAGAGGCACGTCACACAGTTCTGCTGCTGAGGCATTTGAAGGAGTCGGCCGATGCACTGTGGCAAACTTCTCCCCGTCAGAACCTGGCTGCCGTGCATGAGGGGTGGTCAACGAAAACGCTTCCAAGACCCCCTGTAAGGAGAATCTCACCTGCTGCAGCATAAATACGGATAACTTCAGAGACAGATCTGAATGGAGAGCAACTAGCCACGTCACAGTTTCGTACTGGAAGTGGTTCCTGTCCAACGCTGAGGTCATTTCAGTGGGAGTTTACCCCAAACATGGCTCTGCTCACTGGGCGAGTCTCAAGGAGCAGGCAGGCAGCCCTGCGAGCCCGACACTTTTGGCCACTGGGGGTCGATAGAGGCTCATCACTGAATCCATACATAGCGTGGACCAAAGGACGCACTACGAGATCAGAATCAGGGGGGTTTTGTTGCAGAAGCTGAGGTGCTAAAGCCGGCTGTCAGGGACTGTGTGGAGCGGCTGTGCAGTGCCTGGGGATTTCGCCTCTGGGCGGCTGGCTTGGCACCCAGCGGCAGTCACACGCCAGCGAGATGAGTCTGGTCTCTGGCCAGGCACTGGGCCGCAGCTGGGAGCTCTCCGCATGTCCCGCTGGGAGAGACTGGGGCTGGAGCAGCAGGGAGACCCTCTTTGAGCATGCAGCCCCTCTGCACATCTGGCCAGTTCTGCTGGCTGGTGGGGGTGTAGAGAGGCGTGCTGGCCTATGTGTTGGCCTGGGGGAAGCAGCCGGTGTAATGTCAGCTTCATCAGAGAGAATTTCTCCCAAGACCCTCACAGTCACAGGTGGTTTCCTGGCCCACTTTTGAGCGTGGCGCGTGGTCTCCAGGAGGCTGATGGCTGCAGTTAGCACACACAGCTCGTTTTGCTATCTGGGCAGGAAGTGGTGGGTTTCTTCCACTAAAGATGTTGGTCTCACACTTTTCTCTCTTTGCACAGCAGCAGAAAGGCTCTCGCCCCCCTCCCGTGGTGAAGTGCTCTGAGTGCACCACCATCTACGCCTCCGCCACCGGGCTACCTCCAGACACGGCTCAGGTGAGAGGGAGTTCGTGTGCAGTTCATTGCTCGCCCTGCAGTTAATGCTTCCCTGTGGAGGAAACGGCTGTCATCAGCCATCCCCTCCTCACGCCTATTGCATCCAGCCCTTCGCTGTAGGAGAACGTGATAGGTCACAGCAAACAAATTGGGCCAACCCATGTGAGCAGAAAAGAGGTTGGGCCCGATCCTCCATTGGGTTCAGTGGAGTTATTCCTGATTTACATCTGCTGAGGGGCCGGCGCTGGAGGTGCAGATGAGCGTGTCTGGGGATGTTTGCCCGACTCATTCTCTGGCTCTAGACGCGTCCGGCCTGGGAACGCGGGCAAAGCACGGGGAAGCGTTTTCAGCAGCCGAGCTGGCTGTTTGCACAACAGCCCCGGTGCCAGCGGGTTTTCATCCCTGAACTTTCAGCCCCACAGCACAAATCTCTGACCCTGAGCTCCAGGGTCCTACGTAACGTAGGACCAGCAGGGACCTCCTGGGTCCCGGAGGCCTGTCCCTGCTCTCTCAGCCACCCCCCTCGCAGAATCTCATTCATAAACTTGATCAAATTCCATCCTCAAACCAATTCGGTTGTTTACCCCTTCCCCTCCCCCCACTGCTGCTACTGAGAACCTGCCCCAGAAGCTCCCTCCCCTGATGGTTAGAAATCTGCTTATCTCCAGACTCAATTTACTCCTGGCTTGTTCTGGCGCCAATATTGTCCTTTAGTTCAACGGCTCTTCTCCCTCCCTGGGGTTTCCCCCGCTGCATGCACAGAGAGCAATGAGATTCCCTGATCAGCTCTCCATTCCCCGGCTCACCCTGGCAGCCCTTCTCTGCCCCTGCTCCAGTTTGAATTAGATGGCAGCAGTAGTAGGCTGTTATCTTCCAGTGGCCCACCACACTCACATGCACACACACTCTGCCAGCATATTACACGTCTCCTTCTTCCTGCAGGGCTGGGAACAGGACAGGCAATCCTTGAACTCAGCTCCCCCGGCGGATGGGCCAGCGGGCCCTTTGCTTCCTGCTTCCTTTAATGCTGAAAGTGGCAGCCGAAGCCATGGGGCTGCAGGGGGTTTTGTGGGTGCCTCAATCCCCGTGCATTGCTTGGTTTGCGCACTCACTGTCTGCTCTTGCCCTGTTTTCTTTCCCAGCCCCAAGATCCGGGGCTGACGACCATTTATGACAGCGTGATGCCCACCGGTGTAATGTCAGCTTCATCAGAGAGAATTTCTCCCAAGACCCTCACAGTCACAGGTGGTCTGTAGCCGCTCTGGAGACACCGACAGACTTTTACCCTGCATGCAGCAGAAACCCATCTCTCCAGCTGGCCGAACTTTTACCACGTCCATGCGAAATCCCACTTGGTGCCACAGAAACGGGATAAAACTCCACCGTGCAATAGCGCTTGGCATAACGTGTCTCATCCAAATCGAGACCCGCGGCTGTAAACGAGAGTCAAATAGTTCGTAACAGCAGAGCAGCGGGGAAGCATCTAAGTGAGGGGAGACACCCAGGAGGGACCTTGCTATTGACTTTACGTGAGAGGAGCCCAAAGACAACCATGATCGGCGACCATATAAAACCCAAGGCTGGACAGATAGAGAGACAAGCACAGGAAAAAGAGGGAGGATCGCAGGTGAGACTGGCTAGGTGAGGAGACCGAGGGAGATACAGAAAGGCTGCTCCCGGTGACCGGAGCTGCATAGGAGAAGGTTCTCTCACCACCGCCAGCCAGATGGTGCAATGGCTCCGAAAGGAGGCTGATGCTGGAGGACTAGAGGGGAGCGGAGACAGTGAATCTGTCGATTGCAAGTTCCATGGAGGGTTTCAAAAATAAAGCGAACTGGATCCCAAGGGGCTGGTCCTCAGCTGGTGTAAATCACCCTAGCTCCCTGGTCTGCAATGGAGCTACAGATTTACATCCTCTGCGCATTTGGCCCATGTGAATGCTGTCCCCGCTGCTGATAGGATAGAAATGTTAGACCTGCCTCTCAGTCCCAGAGCAGCAGCAGGCTCCACGGGGATTCTGCTCTGGGCTCCGGGAGGGTTAATCCTGCTTCAATCAGCTTCACACTGAGGATGAATTCTCCCCTGCCTGCTTCTGCATAGTGAAATTCACCCCGCACCGAGGTCCAACATGAGGCCTGCACTCCAGTTTGATCTTAAATCTCCCTACTCAATTCCCCAAACAAGCTCCCACTTGTAATACTGGCTCTGTCTGCAGTGGGGCTTGAACCGTGGATCTCAAAGCATGAGTTGCCCAGCTCTGTTGTAAGCTCACCAACCTTGCTATGCGGGCCAGTCCCCCCTAGATGGGGATAGGATGGTACATTCGGTAGTTGTGGCTTGCACAAAGAGCTGATTGGAGAAATGTTCACAAACCCGATTTCCATAGGAATGTGCAGTTCTACTAAAATCAACACGCCGTGCAAAGTCAGGTCAATTTTTTGCTGGAATTTCATTTCGGAAGAAAACCGGGGGGGGGGGGAATCCCAATACTGTTGTAACGTCCCATTCTGGCAGTTTTTGGAACACAGCCTTTCAGTTCTTCGTGGGGATAGGACTTTTCGTTCTGAATTATTTTAAAATTTTGCCTCAGATATTACAATGCATCTCACGTATTTGCGTTCTACTACGGCGTTTTTAGAAAAGCTGAACTCAGAATGAAATGGCATCAAAGCAAAATGTTCCGAGTGCCCCCAAGCAATTGGGATTTGTCGTTTCGATTCCGAATGAAGCCATATTTTGAAATCTCGTTAAACAGCACTTCCACCCTGCACACGGCTCTAGTTATGCATAGCCCTCGGGCCGGCCCTCTGCACAGGTGTGAATTTCACCATCAGAGAATAGACCCCCCGCTCTCAAGCCCAGAAAATGTCCCAACTGTGGGCAGACACATTCCTGACGTCCTTACCCCTCTGACCTGTGAGACGGGGTAGGGATAGTCTGATAAATGACACAGACTGTTTTTAAAAGGTTCTCATGTTGCATTAACTCGAGAGGCATCATGGTCTAGCAGTCAGAGTGCGGTGACTAAGCATCTGGACTCCTGGGTTCCAGTCTTAGCTCTGCCACCAACTCTCTATGCGACCTTGGATGAGTCCCTTTGCCTCCCTGTGGCTCAGTTTCCCCCCCCCCCCGAGCTGTAAAATGGGGATCATGATACCAACATACAACATGGAGGGAGAACAGTGTTTGTAAATTGCTTTGGAAACCTCAGAGAACAACTTATGTTATTTGTGCAGCATGAGCTGACTGTGTGTGCCAGCTGTAGGAAAAAAAATTTATGCACTGACAATAAAATCCTTGAAGCGAGGCAGTTACCCTGCTCCTAGAAAAAAGGTTAAGCTGATTGGGGAAGAAGCCAAAGCTGGGGTCACGCCCCAATCAGGCCACAGCTGTTATAAGGGCTCAGGGAGGCACTGGGCCAGTCTCTCTCTAGCTGTGGAGAGAGAAGGACCTAGTTGCCGGTGAGAAAAGGGTACCTGGAGTGGAGCAGGGCTGGGGAGCGGCTAGAGGAGGTGAGGAGCTCCAGCCTGGCAACTCCCCAGGCTGAGGCCTTGGTAAAGGCCTATGCAGGTACTGGGGCTGGGAGGTGCTGCCCAGAGATAGGCAAAGGACGCTGGTCCATCCTCCTGGCCAGTGGTGAGTGGCCATGACAGTCTGTAGTTTGCCCCAGTGAGCGAGGGCTAGATGACAACTGGCAGTAGCCACTGAGGCAAGGTGGGTGAGAGGGTTGGGGGTTCCCCTGGGAGGGGAGACCCAGAGTGTTGTGGAGAACTGCTGGGGCAGAACCCCGCGGTAAAGAGCACTGGGGTGTGGCAGGGACATGGGAGTCAGCGGCAGGTGAGACACCAGCCAGTAGGAGGCGCTCTGTATGCTGGAGAGCTAATTCCCAAGATGACCAGCAGGAGGCGCTGTGCAAGTGAGTCTCACTTCGCTACACTCCTCCAAAGAAATGTGTTGCCGTTTTAATTGCTGAAAACCCAACCGCCCCCTCAGAGACAGTTCCAGCCGCAGCCTTTTGCATCCACTGCAGGTTCTTGATCTCTCCAGAATCACTTTCCCCCAGGGAGGCAGTGGCACCTGCAGGCCCAGAATGCTGACGTTAGAGCGGCGCTCAGTTTTGTTCTTAGTACCAACCTGTGGCCAGCTCTTCCGCCGAGGCTGCTCTCTGCTGCTAGGGAGGGGCAAAGAGGTGATGCCCTTCATGCTTCTGCAGTCCCGGGGCTGCCCGCGGAGAGAGGCGGTGGGAATAAGCATGAACCTCATGCTAACGAGACCCTCTGTCAGACTCACCCGCTTCTGTTGGGCTAGAGTATCACGCCGGCCCCAAGTTCTCCACCACGCCGGGTTGTGCTTGCACTGATCCGCACCCTTCTGCACCCGCCACTGGGCAGAATCGTGTCCTTAGCATCCCACCTTCTCAGGGAGGGTTGAGTCATAGGTACTCTTTGCAAGTAGTTCACACCTCTCCTCCACTCCTCCGTGTGGGGAGCGAGGTGTCCTTGTTCATGCAGACTGAAATAGTCTTCCCCGAGATAACCTCAGACACCTTCGACTCTGCTGCTAATGGGCCAGGGGGTTCCCAGGCCGGGGAGGTGTCTGTTGAGTTAGAAAGGGCGGGAACTTTCCTCCCTGTTTCTCCTGCTAGCCACCTGCATCTGGGAAAAACCACACCTGGGAAGAGCTCAGCATGCAGAGATGGCCTGGGATTCGGGATGAGGCCAGAGGGGGATTATTGGGTCAAAGAGAGTCGGGGCTGCCCCTGATCTCATTCACCCTGAGGCCAGGCCACAGGGTCTTTAGCTCATGACATGGGCACAGGAACATGGAACCTGCCAGACCGGATCAGGCCTGTATCTAGCCCCGGATCCCACCCCCAACAGTGGCCCAGCAGAAGCTGCTTCCCAGGAAGGTGTCAGAAGCACACATTGGGCTGAAGTGGGATAACCCGTGCCCCCCAATTCTTAGTTGTGGGAGGCAGATTTTCTTGGTATTTATCCTGGTCGGGGGGAGTGGGGGTGGGGTGTCACAGACAGGGATGCCCCGTGCACCTATCCACGTTGGTTCCACAGCTTCACGGGTAAATGAGGCACCTGCAGGAGACCAGTGGGGATATTGGTCAGCTCACAAGAGTTACTCCTATCTCGGCAGAGAGTTAATGGATTCTTCACCCCTTAGATACACCAGCCTAACCCAGGCCTCCCAGCTGGGGCAAAGCCCCCCAGATGCGATCGGCCATAGGGAACGGACAGGGCCGGGCTGCGATGTTTACAGAGGGATTCTGTATTGACGCTGCTGGACACAGATCCCAGGGCTCTCTCTGGCTCCCAGCCCGTGCTGCCTTTTGTCACCACATGGGGTCTCCTTAAATCCTAGACTGGGCTACGCCATCCTAGAAGGAACAGCTGACTGCAATTCCAGGGCGCACACAACCTCTGCTGTGCTGTGGGGTCCCTGGCTGGGCAGTGCTGGCCAGGGCGGGCATTCAACATATCCCCCGGGGAGCAGAACTTCAGGGGGGGAGGGCAGTAGCTCAAACACCACCCGTCCTCCCCCTGCAGTGGAATCACTGATGCAGGGGTGCGAACGGCACCTCGCCTCTGTAGATGGAAAAGTAGTAGTGAAGCAGGAACACGCAAAATCCCCCTACACAAACCCACTTTCAGTTTTGAAACTGGCTTTGCTCGTTGGTGAGCAGAAAGTGATCAGCGCTTTTGAGAAGAGGGGTCACATTGTGCTGCTGTTGACAGGGGCGTAAGTTGGGGGTGGCTCGGCTGAACTCAGTAGAGCTGCCCCAGTTTTACGCGGGTGGACGTAAGAGCAAGAGGCAGGGCCCAGGTGGGGCATTTCAGGATAGCAAAGATAGTTAGAGGAATGAATGATGGCGTATAGGGATGTCCGCAGCCCCCCTTGCCTGCTGCAGGGCAGGTGTCGGATGACGTGCAGTGGGGGAGGCCGGGGGCAGATTGCTGAACCACGAGGATGAACATAACTACTGAACCACTATTGCACCCGGGGTGAAACTCCCCCCGTGAACAAGGCCAAGCCCCCTTCAGCCCACACAACTCTGCACTCACACTCTGCATAGGGGTGAATTTCACCCACCCCCGCAAAGCCAGTGGGCAGCTGGCAGGTCCTTTGTTCACGGTCTGATGAAAACCGGTGAACTTGCACCACGTGGGTTCTTTAAACCGTTAGTGCAAAGCCAGGTGAAAAACAGTTTTCTACTGCCCCGGCTTTGGGGCTATGCCCTTGGGCAGAGTTCGAGTCCTTAATACCTCCTGCTACAGTGCTAGAGCTGTTCAAAAAAGGTTGTTAAGGAAAAAAAAAATGCAATGGCAAAAATTCAGAGATGCCATTGAGTTTTACTGAGCGCCTGCACTCCGGTCTTTAGGGAAATGGAGCAGGAGGCCGGGCACCTGAGTTCTAATGCAGGTTCTGCTGCTCACCTGCTGAGTGAGCGTGGGCAAGGCCGGATTTCCAATTAGCCACAGGAGGCACGTGCCAAGGGGCGCCGATGTTCTGGGTGCCTAAAAGTTAAAAGTGGGTTAAAAGTTGAAAAGTTAATACATACGCCAGTGGTTCTCAACCTGCGGGCTGCATGCAGCCCACTTAGCACACAGCGGTGGCCCGGAGCATGGGCAAGCCCCTTTGCCTCTCTGTGCTCCCGTTAGCTTTCCCACCCTCTGTGTCTTTTGAGTGTTAAGATCTTTAGGATGGGGAATGTCTGCGCTGGACAGTGAACGCGGGTTAGCCAACCCGGGGCGGGAGCGTCCCCACTACATAGCACTACCTGTGTGTCTGTGCCCCAGGGCTCTCTGTGCTGAGACGCTGTAATTTTTCACCTCTCGATTGTGGGAGAACGTATCTGGTCTTCGGGGGGAACTGTGGGAACACACTGGGGGTATCAGCACTGGAGTGGTTTAGCCTGTGTCCTCACTGAAAGCAGGTGGGTTCCAGCCTGAGTTAAAGCAGAGCCCAGGTTCTAATCCACACCCCGCTCTGGGTCAGCTACCCTGGGCTAAGGCACCTCCAACCCCGGTTCCGGATTTTTCTGTGTGGAGGGTGGGGGGGTTGGGCTAAAATGTGGCAAAGAGCCACTGCTAACAGTGCCGTGAAAACAACCCTCTATTCCGTGAGCAGCACCCAGCCCCATGCAATGGAAATGATTAATAATTCACCCTTGAGCTCTGGGGGAAACCTGTGGTTAGTATCTGTCATTGTCACCATCCCAAGGGGAAAAAAAATCACCCTGACAGTCAGACCCTGAATTCATTTCCCCTACTCCTTGAGCTGCTGCAAGGCATTTTCATGATGTAGGAGACCCTTTGGGACCAAATTTCACCCTAGGTCCACAGCACCCCAGGGAGCGATCTCTGCTTTACTGTCCTTCCTAGCACTGACCCAGGATGGTCTTGTGTCTAAGGCGCTGAACTAAGCTGCAAAAACCCCTGAATTCCATTTACTGCCACAGACTACCCCACATGGTCTTGGACAAGTCATACCCCTCCTCTGTGCCTCAATTCTCTATCTGTAAACTGGGTATAACAGTCCTTTACCTCCCCAGGCTGCTGCTAGGAGATACTCATCCATGTATTTGATTTGCTTCAATATTACACCGACATCCCCCATGGAGAAAGTTATAAAAATATAAAACTTCAAAAACAGACTTCAAAGAGAAACTGCAGAGCTACAATTCATTTGCAAACTTCAACAGCGGGTCCTGTGGCACCTTTGAGACTAACAGAAGTACTGGGAGCATAAGCTTTCGTGGGTAAGAACCTCACTTCTTCAGATGCAAGAAGTCTTACCCACGAAAGCTTATGCTCCCAATACTTCTGTTAGTCTCAAAGGTGCCACAGGACCCTCTGTTGCTTTTTACAGATTCAGACTAACACAGCTACCCCTCTGATACCATTTGCAAACTTGACACCATTAATTTGGGCTTGAATAGGGACTGGGCGTGGCTGGCTCATTACAAAAGCAATTTTCCCTCTCTTGGTATTGACACCTCCTCATCAGTTATTGGGAGTGGACCACATCCACCCTGATTGAATTGGCCCTGCCAATACTGGTTCTCCACTTGTGTGGTAACTCCCTTCTCTTCATGTGCCAGTATATTTATGCCTGCATCTGTAATTTTCACTCCATGCATCTGAAGAAGTGGGTTTTTACCCATGAAAGCTTATGCTCAAATAAATCTGTTAGTCATTTGCCACCGGACTCCTCGTTATTTTTATAAAAATACAGAAATTCTGCCTGTTCTGTATTTGGTTGTCGTGGTAATAGAATCTTGTGTTCCTAAAACTGTTGCCCCCAAGGAAATAACACTACCTATTTCTGCCTTTTTGCTTCCTCTCCTTTCTGTTGCTCACTTCCTCATCATTCTTCTCTCATCTTCCTCCTTCTAAGTTTTCATGTCCAAGTTAACTAATAACTGAACAGCATTAACCTGCCATACAATTCATGAATGCTTTGTTTTTGTTCCTAGTTTAGTTAGCTAGTGTATCACCACAGCGTGTGATTAGACCTGACACTATAAACTAAGCAGATTTGGACTTGAGCTATACTTGGGTTGGACACCAATGATGGACACTCAGGATATCCCAGAAAGTGGTGCTTGTGATTCAAAGATCAATGACCTGGCATGTTGGCAGGGGGTTTCCTGGTTGCTGCAGATGCTGCCTTTCAGATGAGAGATTTTTTTAAAACGAGGTCCTAGAACTAGTTGGGAAAGGGTAAGTATTTTACTCACATACGCAAATATCAAAAGAAACTACATTTTGTTTGCTTTTTAATTTTTTTTTTCAGAAAATGCCCAGGTTTTCAGATAGATTTTGAACGAAATTAAAATTTCCTGCAAACATTTTTGTTTAGGAGAAAAGGCCCCTTTTCCCTGAAAACAGTTTGGATGGGAAATTTTTGACTTGCTCTCGCCTTGATCATAAAACATCCTATAGAACTTGTAGCAGGGTTCTCGTCCTGCTGTCCTGGAGCAGCCCAATGGGGTAGGTGCATTCTAGTTCCCTGGAGTGTCCTCTGGAGACAGACCAGTTCTTGTCCCAGTGCCATTGTGTGGCATGGCTGTATTGTGTTAAGCCCCCAATTATGGAAAGCACAAACATGAGCCTAACTTTAAGTAGATGCTTAATTCTCACTGAAGTCAAAGTTAAGCACGTGCTTATGTGCTTTCCTGACTCAGGTCCTCCACCACCGCTGGCCGCAGTTGTGAGGGGGGTGAAGGGATCAGTAAATATATAATGTATACGCCGAGTCAGAAAGCAGGATAGGAATGTGTGCTCGGTTCAGTTTGGCTTACAAAGGCATGTAGTTCGAGATCAGGGTCGGCCACCTTTCAGAAGTGGGGTGCCGAGTCTTCATTTATTCACTCTAATTTAAGGTTTCGTGTGCCGGTAATACATTTGAACGTTTTTAGACGGTCTCTTTCTCTAAGTCTATAATATATAACTAAACTATTGTTGTATGTAAAGTAAATAGGGTTTTTAAAATGTGTTTAAGAAGCTTCACTTAAATTAAATTAAAATGCAGAGCCCCCCGAACTGGTGGCCAGTGTGAGTGCCACTGAAAATCAGCTCGTGTGCCGCCTTCGGCACGCGTGCCATAGGTTGCCCACCCCTGTGCTAGAGCAACAAAGAATAATGAGGATGATGATCATGATACGAACCCTGAGAAAGAGAAGAGGATCCTGGTTTCCCTGAGCAGCCGAATGCCTGTCTCGGTGTGTAATCCTGCCTGAGTCACTTGATCAGCCTAGTAAACGGAATCAAAACTTTGTGGGGAAGCGGACGACACTTCTGAGCTAAGCAGCACTGGGAAAATGTCATGACTACAGTAAATCCGCAGGACCCAGTGTGTGGGATTTAACCCACCTATCCCCTTCTCTAATTCTCAGGCCGATGGGGAAACCTCAGGTTGTGGCAGCAACTCAGACCCGTGGGAAATACTCATCAGACGTGGAATGCCAGAGCACAGCACATTCCAGCTCCTACCTCCAGCCACAGGCCCCACCTTGTCCAGAAATGCCCCCTACGTGGCGGGGTTGGGTGCAGGGGGTGTAGAACTGTCCCCCAGTGTTGAACGCCTCCTGTGTTGAATGCCTCATTATGGCAGGAAAATCTCCAGCTGCCCAGAGCAGTGTAAGGGGGATGGAGCTAGAGTTTGTCCTAGTACATTTTAAAAGGAACATTTCCAGGGGAGTCCAGATCTAATAGTGTTGCCCCTTTGCTGAGCAGTGGTAGATTCTGGGGGCTCTCCCATTTAGAGCAGAAATCAGCGAGGGCAGGGGTATTTGCTACTTGTTTATTTATAGACTATCCATGAGTCCTGTTTACTTGGCAGAGAGGAGGTACCCTTTACACATAGGCACAACTCCCTTTGGCAGAGAACTCAGCCAAGGCACCGCTGCCCTGTCCCGAGAAGACTTGTCTGAGTCTTTCTTGGATTCTTCTGGAATTTCACAGAGTAAATGTCACTTTCCCCTCCACTTACAGGGGTTTCACCTGGGAAATCCCTTAGGTCAAAGCTGTTCTGCTAGGACCACATGGCCTCAAAATGTGAGCCCTCCTTCGGTACAGTAAGTGAGCAACTACAAACCAGTGGTGCTTTACCCCAGACATTTCCCTTAATAACTATCCGGCAGAGAGTTTCATCCTGAGTGGTTTACACGGTTTCCCAGCAATGCGGTTCTTTGCCCAGTCCATTGCTCCCTTCCTTGGTTATGAATGGACCCAACCAACAAACATTTTATATTAATTGTGAACATTTCAAAGTGTGGAAAGTGGTTTCGTTCCAACGACGTTACTGTTCGTTTAAAATAAAAAGTGTATTTTTTTTTTATAAATTAAAATGTTCAATTTTGAAATCCAGCCAGCACCACTGCACTGGAGCTGCCACTGGAGGGTGAGTGCCGGGCAGGACCCAACCCCCAGCAGGATCTTACCGAAACCACCCCCTGACTATTTACCGGGGGGCGACAGGGCATAAACCTTTACAAATGGGTCCTGATCCCCAAAAGGTTGAGAACCAGTGGTGTAGAGTATTTACTTGGGTAGCCTTCCCCCCAGCACGGGTATAAAGAGCCATGCCGTCCGCTTCGGGAGAAGAGTAAAGACACGCCCGAAGGGTGTGACTATGTACCCGAGAACATACCGTACGCGACTCGCTTCTAGACCAAGCTGTCTACACTGCTACTCTCCGCTGCCTTCCCCTGCACCAGAGCCTGTCAGACACGTGTAACTACACATCGCAGTGTGGATGCAGCCATCCTACGCACCACCACTGGTGCTCTGTAGCACCGACGTAGCTTTGATGAAGTAGTACAGGGGTTCTCAAACTGGGGGGCATGACCCCTC